>NW_021306135.1:15232-15508 GCF_002162155.2 Triticum dicoccoides
AAGGTGATTGTTTGTTTTGTGCACGAAGTGCATCCAGTTTTTCCCGTAAGCCTTTGTACTTACTTGCACAAGCTATGTGGGTGAAATGATGATACCATGCCAACTTGGAACCTTTTCAGAGTTCGTTTCAAATGCTTTTCAATTTCATGGTCTTATAGCTCAAAATAATCAGTAAATGCACGAAAAATGACAAATGAAGTCGGAAAGGGTTGTGAATTGATGATGTGGCTTTGAATGGTGCATTTTGAACAGAGAAAAACTATGGAGTTCAAATAA
>NW_021306135.1:17162-18541 GCF_002162155.2 Triticum dicoccoides
TTAAAAATGAAATCCCTTTGTAATAGACGAATTTCCGTATGAAACCCTGATACTTCGAAAGAGATTGTTTGTTTTGTACACAAAGTGCATCCAGTTTTTTCTGTAAGCCTCTGTACTTTCTTACACATGCTATGTGGGTGAAATGATGATGTCATGCCAACTTGGAACCTTTTCAGAGTTCATTTCAAATGCTTTTCAATTTCATGGTCTTATAGCTCAAAATAATCAGTAAATGCATGAAAAATGACAAATGAAGTCGGAAAGGGTTGTAAATTGATGATGTGGCTTTGAATGGTGCATTTTTAACATAGAAAAACTATGGAGTTCAAATAAGTGCAAAAAAATGAAATCCCTTTGTAACAGAGGTGTTTCCGTATGAAACCCTGATACTTCGAAGGAGATTGTTTGTTTTGTACACGAAGTGCATCCAGTTTTTCCCGTAAGCCTCTGTACTCTCTTGCATATACTATGTGGGTGAAATGATGACACCATGCCAACTTGGAACCTTTTCAGAGTTCATTTCAAATGCTTTTCAATTTCATGGTCTTATAGCTCAAATAAATTAGTAAATGCACGAAAAATGACAAATGAAGTCGGAAAGGGTTGTGAATTGATGATGTGGCTTTGAATGGCGCATTTTGAACAGACAAAAACTATGGAGTTCAAATAAGTTAAAAATGAAATCCCTTTGTAATAGACGAATTTCCGTATGAAACCCTGATACTTCGAAAGAGATTGTTTTTTTTGTACACGAAGTGCATCCAGTTTTTTCTGTAAGCCTCTGTACTTTCTTACACATGCTATGTGGGTGAAATGATTATACCATGCCAACTTGGAACCTTTTCAGAGTACACTTCAAATGCTTTTCAATTTCATGGTCTTATAGCTCAAAATAATCAGTAAATGCATGAAAAATGACAAATGAAGTCGGAAAGGGTTGTAAATTGACGATGTGGCTTTGAATGGTGCATTTTGAACAGAGAAAAACTATGGAGTTCAAATTAGTGCAAAAAAATGAAATCCCTTTGTAATAGAGGTGTTTCTGTATGAAACCCTGATACTTCGAAGGAGATTGTTTGTTTTGTACACGAAGTGCATCCAGTTTTTCCCGTAAGCCTCTGTACTTTCTGGCACATGCTATGTGGGTGAAATGATGATATCATGCCAACTTGGAACCTTTTCAGAGTTCATTTCAAATGCTTTTCAATTTCATGGTCTTATAGCTCAAAATAATCAGTAAATGCATGAAAAATGACAAATGAAGTTGGAAAGGGTTGTAAATTGATGATGCGGCTTTGAATGGTGCATTTTTAACATAGAAAAACTATGGAGTTCAAATAAGTGCAAAAAAATGAAATCCCTTTGTAACAGAGGTGTTT
>NW_021306135.1:18551-19079 GCF_002162155.2 Triticum dicoccoides
CATTTTGAACAGAGAAAAACTATGGAGTTCAAATAAGTTAAAAATGAAATCCCTTTGTAATAGACGAATTTCCGTATGAAACCCTGATACTTCGAAAGAGATTGTTTGTTTTGTACACAAAGTGCATCCAGTTTTTTCTGTAAGCCTCTGTACTTTCTTACACATGCTATGTGGGTGAAATGATTATACCATGCCAACTTGGAACCTTTTCAGAGTTCATTTCAAATGCTTTTCAATTTCATGGTCTTATAGCTCAAAATAATCAGTAAATGCATGAAAAATGACAAATGAAGTCGGAAAGGGTTGTAAATTGATGATGTGGCTTTGAATGGTGCATTTTTAACATAGAAAAACTATGGAGTTCAAATAAGTGCAAAAAAATGAAATCCCTTTGTAACAGAGGTGTTTCTGTATGAAACCCTAATACTTCGAAGGTGATTGTTTGTTTTGTGCACGAAGTGCATCCAGTTTTTCCCGTAAGCCTCTGTACTTTCTTGCACAAGCTATGTGGGTGAAATGATGATACCA
>NW_021306135.1:19248-20537 GCF_002162155.2 Triticum dicoccoides
CATTTTGAACAGAGAAAAACTATGGAGTTCAAATAAGTTAAAAATGAAATCCCTTTGTAATAGACGAATTTCCGTATGAAACCCTGATACTTCGAAAGAGATTGTTTGTTTTGTACACAAAGTGCATCCAGTTTTTTCTGTAAGCCTCTGTACTTTCTTACACATGCTATGTGGGTGAAATGATTATACCATGCCAACTTGGAACCTTTTCAGAGTTCATTTCAAATGCTTTTCAATTTCATGGTCTTATAGCTCAAAATAATCAGTAAATGCATGAAAAATGACAAATGAAGTCGGAAAGGGTTGTAAATTGATGATGTGGCTTTGAATGGTGCATTTTTAACATAGAAAAACTATGGAGCTCAAATAAGTGCAAAAAAAATGAAATCCCTTTGTAACAGAGGTGTTTCCGTATGAAACACTGATACTTCGAAGGAGATTGTTTGTTTTGTACACGAAGTGCATCCAGTTTTTCCCGTAAGCCTTTGTACTTTCTTGCACATGCTATGTGGGTGAAATGATGATGTCATGCCAACTTGGAACCTTTTCAGAGTTCATTTCAAATGCTTTTCAATTTCATGGTCTTATAGCTCAAAATAATCAGTAAATGCATGAAAAATGACAAATGAAGTCGGAAAGGGTTGTAAATTGATGATGTGGCTTTGAATGGTGCATTTTTAACATAGAAAAACTATGGAGTTCAAATAAGTGCAAAAAAATGAAATCCCTTTGTAACAAAGGTGTTTCCGTATGAAACCCTGATACTTCGAAGGAGATTGTTTGTTTTGTGCACGAACTGCATCCAGTTTTTCCCGTAAGCCTCTCTACTTTCTTGCACATGCTATGTGGGTGAAATGATGATACCATGCCAACTTGGAACCTTTTCAGAGTTCATTTCAAATGCTTTTCAATTTCATGGTCTTATAGCTCAAAATAATCAGTAAATGCACGAAAAATGACAAATGAAGTCGGAAAGGGTTGTGAATTGATGATGTGGCTTTGAATGGTGCATTTTGAACAGAGAAAAACTATGGAGTTCAAATAAGTTAAAAATGAAATCCCTTTGTAATAGACGAATTTCCATATGAAACCCTGATACTTCGAAAGAGATTGTTTGTTTTGTACACGAAGTGCATCCAGTTTTTTCTGTAAGCCTCTGTACTTTCTTACACATGCTATGTGGGTGAAATGATTATACCATGCCAACTTGGAACCTTTTCAGAGTTCATTTCAAATGCTTTTCAATTTCATGGTCTTATAGCTCAAAATAATCAGTAAATGCATGAAAA
>NW_021306135.1:20547-21688 GCF_002162155.2 Triticum dicoccoides
AAAAACTATGGAGTTCAAATAAGTGCAAAAAAATGAAATCCCTTTGTAACAAAGGTGTTTCCGTATGAAACCCTGATACTTCGAAGGAGATTGTTTGTTTTGTGCACGAACTGCATCCAGTTTTTCCCGTAAGCCTCTGTACTTTCTTGCACATGCTATGTGGGTGAAATGATGATACCATGCCAACTTGGAACCTTTTCAGAGTTCATTTCAAATGCTTTTCAATTTCATGGTCTTATAGCTCAAAATAATCAGTAAATGCACGAAAAATGACAAATGAAGTCGGAAAGGGTTGTGAATTCATGATGTGGCTTTGAATGGTGCATTTTGAACAGAGAAAAACTATGGAGTTCAAATAGGTGCAAAAAAAATCCCTTTGTAATAGACAAATTTCCGTATGAAACCCTGATACTTCGAAAGAGATTGTTTGTTTTGTACACGAAGTGCATCCAATTTTTTCTGTAAGCCTCTGTACTTTCTTGCACATGCTATGTGGGCAAAATGATTATACCATGCAAACTTGGAACCTTTTCAGAGTTCATTTCAAATGCTTTTCAATTTCATGGTCTTATAGCTCAAAATAATCAGTAAATGCATGAAAAATGACAAATGAAGTCAGAAAGGGTTGTAAATTGATGATGTGGCTTTGAATGGTGCATTTTTAACATAGAAAAACTATGGATTTCAAATAAGTGCAAAAAATGAAATCCCTTTGTAACAGAGGTGTTTCTGTATGAAACCCTGATACTTCGAAGGAGATTGTTTGTTTTGTACACGAAGTGCATCCAGCTTTTCCCGTAAGCCTCTGTACTTTCTTGCACATGCTATGTGGGTGAAATGATGATACCATGCCAACTTGGAACCTTTTTAGAGTTCATTTCAAATGCTTTTCAATTTCATGGTCTTATAGCTCAAAATAATCAGTAAATGCATGAAAAATAACAAATGAAGTCGGAAACGGTTGTGAATTGATGATGTGGCTTTGAATGGTGCATTTTGAACAGAGAAAAACTATGGAGTTCAAATAAGTTAAAAATGAAATCCCTTTGTAATAGACGAATTTCCGTATGAAACCCTGATACTTCGAAAGAGATTGTTTGTTTTGTACATGAAGTGCATCCAGTTTTTTCTGTAAGCCTCT
>NW_021306135.1:22517-26589 GCF_002162155.2 Triticum dicoccoides
TGCATTTTTAACATAGAAAAACTATGGAGTTCAAATAAGTGCAAAAAAAATGAAATCCCTTTGTAACAGAGGTGTTTCTGTATGAAACCCTGATACTTCGAAGGAGATTGTTTGTTTTGTACACGAAGTGCATCCAGTTTTTCCCGTAAGCCTCTGTACTTTCTTGCACATGCTATGTGGGTGAAATGAAGATACCATGCCAACTTGGAAGCTTTTCAGAGTTCATTTCAAATGCTTTTCAATTTCATGGTCTTATAGCTCAAAATAATCAGTAAATGCATGAAAAATAACAAATGAAGTCGGAAAGGGTTGTGAATTGATGATGTGGCTTTGAATGGTGCATTTTTAACATAGAAAAACTATGGAGTTCAAATAAGTGCAAAAAAATGAAATCCCTTTGTAACAGAGGTGTTTCCGTATGAAACCCTAATACTTCAAAGGTGATTGTTTGTTTTGTGCACGAAGTGCATCCAGTTTTTCCCGTAAGCCTTTGTACTTACTTGCACAAGCTATGTGGGTGAAATGATGATACCATGCCAACTTGGAACCTTTTCAGAGTTCGTTTCAAATGCTTTTCAATTTCATGGTCTTATAGCTCAAAATAATCAGTAAATGCACGAAAAATGACAAATGAAGTCGGAAAGGGTTGTGAATTGATGATGTGGCTTTGAATGGTGCATTTTGAACAGAGAAAAACTATGGAGTTCAAATAAGTTAAAAATGAAATCCCTTTGTAATAGACGAATTTCCGTATGAAACCCTGATACTTCGAAAGAGATTGTTTGTTTTGTACACAAAGTGCATCCAGTTTTTTCTGTAAGCCTCTGTACTTTCTTACACATGCTATGTGGGTGAAATGATTATACCATGCCAACTTGGAACCTTTTCAGAGTTCATTTCAAATGCTTTTCAATTTCATGGTCTTATAGCTCAAAATAATCAGTAAATGCATGAAAAATGACAGATGAAGTCGGAAAGGGTTGTAAATTGATGATGTGGCTTTCAATGGTGCATTTTTAACAGAGAAAAACTATGGAGCTAAAATAAGTGCAAAAAAAATGAAATCCCTTTGTAACAGAGGAGTTTCCGTATGAAACCCTGATACTTCGAAGGAGATTGTTTGTTTTGTACACGAAGTGCATCCAGTTTTTCCCGTAAGCCTCTGTACTGTCTTGCACATGCTATGTGGGTGAAATGATGATGTCATGCCAACTTGGAACCTTTTCAGAGTTCATTTCAAATGCTTTTCAATTTCATGGTCTTATAGCTCAAAATAATCAGTAAATGCATGAAAAATGACAAATGAAGTCGGAAAGGGTTGTAAATTGATGATGTGGCTTTGAATGGTGCATTTTTAACATAGAAAAACTATGGAGTTCAAATAAGTGCAAAAAAAATGAAATCCCTTTGTAACAGAGGTGTTTCTGTATGAAACCCTGATACTTCGAAGGTGATTGTTTGTTTTGTACACGAAGTGCATCCAGCTTTTCCCGTAAGCCTCTGTACTTTCTTGCACATGCTATGTGGGTGAAATGATGATACCATGCCAACTTGGAACCTTTTTAGAGTTCATTTCAAATGCTTTTCAATTTCATGGTCTTATAGCTCAAAATAATCAGTAAATGCATGAAAAATAACAAATGAAGTCGGAAACGGTTGTGAATTGATGATGTGGCTTTGAATGGTGCATTTTGAACAGAGAAAAACTATGGAGTTCAAATAAGTTAAAAATGAAATCCCTTTGTAATAGACGAATTTCCGTATGAAACCCTGATACTTCGAAAGAGATTGTTTGTTTTGTACATGAAGTGCATCCAGTTTTTTCTGTAAGCCTCTGTACTTTCTTACACATGCTATGTGGGTGAAATGATTATACCATGCCAACTTGGAACCTTTTCAGAGTTCATTTCAAATGCTTTTCAATTTCATGGTCTTATAGCTCAAAATAATCAGTAAATGCATGAAAAATGACAAATGAAATCGGAAAGGGTTGTAAATTGATGATGTGGCTTTGAATGGTGAGTTTTGAACAGAGAAAAACTATGGAGTTCAAATAAGTGCAAAAAAATGAAATCCCTTTGTAACAGAGGTGTTTCTGTATGAAACCCTGATACTTCGAAGGAGATTGTTTGTTTTGTACACGAAGTGCATCCAGTTTTTCCCGTAAGCCTCTGTACTTTCTTGCACATGCTATGTGGGTGAAATGATGATATCATGCCAACTTGGAACCTTTTCAGAGTTCATTTCAAATGCTTTTCAATTTCATGGTCTTATAGCTCAAAATAATCAGTAAATGCATGAAAAATGACAAATGAAGTCGGAAAGGGTTGTAAATTCATGATGTGGCTTTGAATGGTGCATTTTTAACATAGAAAAACTATGGAGTTCAAATAAGTGCAAAAAAATGAAATCCCTTTGTAACAGAGGTGTTTCTGTATGAAACCCTGATACTTCGAAGGAGATTGTTTGTTTTGTACACGAAGTGCGTCCAGTTTTTCCCGTAAGCCTCTGTACTTTCTTGCACATGCTATGTGGGTGAAATGATGATACCATGCCAACTTGGAAGCTTTTCAGAGTTCATTTCAAATGCTTTTCAATTTCATGGTCTTATAGCTCAAAATAATCAGTAAATGCATGAAAAATAACAAATGAAGTCGGAAAGGGTTGTGAATTGATGATGTGGCTTTGAATGGTGCATTTTTAACATAGAAAAACTATGGAGTTCAAATAAGTGCAAAAAAATGAAATCCCTTTGTAACAGAGGTGTTTCCGTATGAAACCCTAATACTTCGAAGGTGATTGTTTGTTTTGTGCACGAAGTGCATCCAGTTTTTCCCGTAAGCCTCTGTACTTTCTTGCACAAGCTATGTGGGTGAAATGATGATACCATGCCAACTTGGAACCTTTTCAGAGTTCATTTCAAATGCTTTTCAATTTCATGGTCTTATAGCTCAAAATAATCAGTAAATGCACGAAAAATGACAAATGAAGTCGGAAAGGGTTGTGAATTGATGTTGTGGCTTTGAATGGTGCATTTTGAACAGAGAAAAACTATGGAGTTCAAATAAGTTGAAAATGAAATCCCTTTGTAATAGACGAATTTCCGTATGAAACCCTGATACTTCGAAAGAGATTGTTTGTTTTGTACACAAAGTGCGTCCAGTTTTTCTGTAAGCCTCTGTACTTTCTTACACATGCTATGTGGGTGAAATGATTATACCATGCCAACTTGGAACCTTTTCAGAGTTCATTTCAAATGCTTTTCAATTTCATGGTCTTATAGCTCAAAATAATCAGTAAATGCATGAAAAATGACAGATGAAGTCGGAAAGGGTTGTAAATTGATGATGTGGCTTTGAATGGTGCATTTTTAACATAGAAAAACTATGGAGTTCAAATAAGTGCAAAAAAATGAAATCCCTTTGTAACAGAGGTGTTTCCGTATGAAACCCTAATACTTCGAAGGTGATTGTTTGTTTTGTGCACGAAGTGCATCCAGTTTTTCCCGTAAGCCTCTGTACTTTCTTGCACAAGCTATGTGGGTGAAATGATGATACCATGCCAACTTGGAACCTTTTCAGAGTTCATTTCAAATGCTTTTCAATTTCATGGTCTTATAGCTCAAAATAATCAGTAAATGCACGAAAAATGACAAATGAAGTCGGAAAGGGTTGTGAATTGATGTTGTGGCTTTGAATGGTGCATTTTGAACAGAGAAAAACTATGGAGTTCAAATAAGTTAAAAATGAAATCCCTTTGTAACAGAGGTGTTTCCGTATGAAACCCTGATACTTCGAAGGAGATTGTTTGTTTTGTACACGAAGTGCATCCAGTTTTACCCGTAAGCCTCTGTACTCTCTTGCATATACTATGTGGGTGAAATGATGACACCATGCCAACTTGGATCCTTTTCAGAGTTCATTTCAAATGCTTTTCAATTTCATGGTCTTATAGCTCAAAATAATTAGTAAATGCACGAAAAATGACAAATGAAGTCGGAAAGGGTTGTGAATTGATGATGTGGCTTTGAATGGTGCATTTTGAACAGACAAAAACTATGGAGTTCAAATAA
>NW_021306136.1:0-3182 GCF_002162155.2 Triticum dicoccoides
AGCTCAAGGGTACCAAGCACCCAAGAGTAATAAGCTTCTCAACTTGTAACTTCCACGTATCACATGGAGAACTCAAACTGATGCACCAAATGCAATGGCAAGTGCACACGGAGTGCCCAGGTCCTTCTATCTCAAATCCCACCGAAGCAACTAATGTCAGGGAGGAAGATGAGAGGAAGAACAAGAAGGAGAACACCAAGAACTCCAAGATCTAGATCCAATGGGTTCCCCTCACATAGAGGAGAAAGTGATTGGTGGAAATGTGGACTAGATCTTCTCTCTCTTTTCCCTCAAAAACTAGCAAGAATCCATGGAGGGATTGAGAGTTAGCAAGCTCGAAAAAGGTCAACAATGGGGGAAGAACATGAGCTCAAAGGATAAGGTTCATTGGGGAAGAAGATCCCCTTTTATAGGAGGGGAAAAACCAACCGTTATGTGCTCAGCCCGCACACGAGCGGTACTACCGCTCCACGAGCGGTACTACCACTCAGGCGGAAGAAGCAGGGAAAAAGAGCAACAAAACATGAACCTTGGGGTGGTAGTACCGCTTATAAGCGGTACTACCGCTAGAGGAGCAGAACGCGGGACCAAAGAAGGCAGGGCAGAGCAGAGAACGGTGGTAGTAATGCAGTAGCGGTACTACCTCCCGACCGGAGCGATACTACCGCTAATAGGCGGTACTACCGCCCAATCGGGGTGGTACTACTGCTTATAGGTGGAACTGCCATGCCTTACTGCCGTGCACCTACTGCTAAACCCAACACGAAAAGAGCAAGACCCAAAATCGAGGCGGTAGTAGAAGAGCGGTACTGGAGCGGTACTACCGCATGACAAGCGGTACTACCCCGACCACGGTACTACCGCAGGGAGAAAAACAGAACTGCCATAACTTCTTCATATGAGCTCCGAATTGAGCTAAGTCAAGCTTGTTGGATACAAGACAATGAGTAGCATAAAAACAGCGACTCTTTCGCACATCTTCACAAAAAGAGGAGAGAAACTCCACTATGGGTGAGCCACTCTTTCGCACATCTTCACAAGTCCATTGTCACCATTATGAGAGAAACTCCACTATGGGTGAGAGGTTATAGTAAGAATAGGCGGGGGAGGTATGCCTAACAAAAAGAGGAGAGAAACCTCCAACAGAGAAGAACCGGCAGAATCTCCAACATCGAAAACATCATAGAAGAAGCATGTGAACTCCATTTTCGATGAACTCGAGCTTGTCATCAAGATGACCATAAGCTCCAAAACTCACAAAGAGAACCAAACAAGAACCAAGAAAGATGATGCAAGGATGCAATGGTTTGAGCTCTCTACGAATGATACGATCAAGTTACTCATCGAGAGCCCCCCTTGATAGTACGGCAATCAATCATAAAACACGGTCTCCCAACTACCATCATGAGACCGGTAAAATAGAAAACCTATCAAGGGCAAACCTGCCTTGCACATGGTCCACTTGAGCTAGATGATGACGATCTTGACTCCCTCAAGTTGGACCACCTTTCTTGATTGTGTTGGCTCGAAGAATACTAGTTGATTGCTCCCCCATACTTCACTATGGGCGAGCCACTCTTTCGCACATCTTCACAAGTCCATTGTCACCACAATGGACGACAAGCTTCAAGCATTTGATCTCTTCGTGATTCTTCACTTGAACTTGCACACCACAACCTAACCCCATAAAGAACTCTCACAAAGATCATGGGTTAGTACACAAAGCGTAGTTGACAATGCTTACCATACCATGGGATCGCTTGATCCCTCTCGATACATCTTCTATGCTTTGTGTGTTGATCAACTTGATTCACTCTTTGACTTAGTCTTGATCAACCTCTCACGTGACCAATCTTTAGGTAATTCCTTGAATGGCACATTGGTCATCACAATCTCTCCTTGAAACCAACAAATGGACTCCAAGAAAAGCCTATGGACAAATCCTTCAAATATAACTCAAGGCAACCCCATTAGTCCATAGAGATTGTCATCAATTACCAAAACCAAACATGGGGGCACCGCATGTTCTTTCACCATTCACAAACATGATCTTGATGTCTTTGCTTTGTGTAGCTCCTTGATGATTTGTCCTTCCTTTCCGAATCCTTGCTTCTCCGGGAGGTTCTTCGTTCATAATGATCATCTCTACTCCTCCTCTCTCTTGGTGGTGATTCTTCTCTTCTACTTCTTCTTTTGGGTGAATCTTCTCTCCTTTTGTAAGGAGCCGTACACTCTTAGGAATAGTGTCCGGGTCTTCCACAATTGTACAATTGCGTTCACAACTCGAAGATCTTTTGTCATTGTAGGACCTTGACTTGGAACTCCTTTCCTTGCTTCTACTCTTGTAGAACTTGTTGAAGTTTTTCACCATTAAGCTCAATTCCTCATTGAAGGTTTGTTTCTCACTTGATGATGTAGGAGCATCACATGAGGCTTTGTAAGCACCACTTGACTTGTTGTGAAGCTCCTCCTTATCCTTGAGTGACATCTCATGAGCAACAATTCTTCCAATGACTTCCGTTGGCTTGAGATCTTTGTAATTGGGCATCATTTGGATCAATGTGCACACGATATCATATTTTCCATCCAAGGCTCTTAGGATCTTCTTGATGATGAATTTGTCTGTCATCTCTTCACTTCCTAAGCCGGCAATCTCATTTGTAATGAGAGCAAGCCTAGAGTACATTTCAGCGACACCTTCACCATCCTTCATTTTGAACTTGTCAAGTTGACTTTGAAGCACATCCAATTTGGATTCCTTGACGGAGTCGGTACCTTCGTGCATGTCAATCAAAGTATCCCAAATTTCCTTTGCATTCTCAAGGCGGCTGATTTTGTTGAATTCTTCGGGGCACAATCCATTGAAGAGGATATCACAAGCTTGAGCGTTGTATTGCAGCATCTTCAACTCTTCCACGGTAGCTTCACGGTTCGGTCCTCTCCCATCGAAGAATTCACCTAGCAAGCCAATACACACAATAGCCCAATCGGCGGGGTTATGTCCAAGAATATGCATTTTCATTTTATGCTCCCAACTAGCAAAATTAGTACCATCAAAGTAAGGACCTCTATGGTGGTAATTTCCCTCACTAGACGCCATACTCTCCTAGGTTGTGAAACCAAGGCTATGATCACCAAAAGCTATGGAAACCAAGGCAAATGGAGACCAATGCTCTTATACC
>NW_021306137.1:0-1503 GCF_002162155.2 Triticum dicoccoides
GGGGGGGGGGAGTGGGCGGAAAAGCCGGTTTTCGGAAAATCTCGGGAATTCCGGATTTATTTTGGAGATCACTGAAATTTCTGGTTTCTTGTCGGTAACTGGAATTTCGGTCCGAGGAAAAAAGCCTCTCATTGACATAAGTATTGACGAAGGGACCGTTAACGCCACCCGTTCTGACCTACTAGGGAGATATATCATATCTGAAAGTTTAATCTTTTTTCCTGTTCTGGGTCATTCTCCTCTGTGCAATGGGTTAGTGCTAATCTAAGTTTTTCACAGGCCCAACAGAATAGGTCTGGATATGCTTGCGTGAGTACCAACAGCAAGTGTGTGAAACTAAGTGTTAAAGACTTCAATTCTGTTGATAGAGTCTATGCTGGTTACGTTAAACAGTTGCTACTTGTAGTTTGTTTTATCATTCATGTAGGCTTCACGTACTTAGATATTGTTTCATGTTAACTAAATGAAGTATAATCTTCTGATTTCTGTGTTGTAGATTTTTCTATGCATCTTATCCGTATTTTGTTAATCTCGGATATTAATGAATGCCTTGAACCGGGCAATTGTAAAGGGACCTGCCATAATACCAACGGAAGCTTTAGTTGTACAGAATGTCCTCACAAGACTGAGTATGATCCATTAAAAATGCAGTGCACTAAGAGACAACAGTGTCTGCTCTTATGTAAGACTATAATTGTTACATTTTTTATAGATAGAACAGAAACTTAAAATAGCTTAATGCCTGCAGGTGTAATTATTGGGGTGCCATGTGGTTTTGGTGTTCTACTTTTGAGCTTCAGTGTAGTGCTTCTCACTCGTAGATGGAAAATAAATGTTCAAAAGCGACTATGCAAGAACTATTTCCGGAAGAACCATGTACATCAAAACCGGTTGTCAAGGTACCCCCCCCTCCCTTTACACTTGAAATGTTCAAAGCTTTGTACTATACCATCTATCTTAACTGCCTATGCCGCTGGAAAAAAATGTATGATATATAAAAACATGTATAGAAGTTGCCAGCTACTATAAAGACGGTGACTACTTTTGCTACTTCTAGTTTGTTTTATCATTCATTTGGGCTTCACTTAATTGATATTGTTTCATGTTAGCTGAATGAAGTACAATCTTCTGATTTCTGTGTCATAGATTTTGTCAACACATCATATCAAGATTTTCTTAATTTCAGATATTAATGAATGCCTTCAACCGAGCAATTGTAACGGGACATGCCATAATACCAGAGGAAGCTTTAGTTGTACTGAATGTCCTCCCAAGACTAAGTATGATTCATTAAAAATGCAGTGTACTAAGAGGCAACAACCTCTGCTCTTAGGTAAGACTAGTATTGTTACATTTTTGATAGACAAGATAGAACGGAAACATAAAAGAGCTTAATTCCTGCAGGTATAATAATTGGGTTATCATGTGGTTTGGGTGTCCTACTTCTGAGCTTCAGTGTAGTGCTTCTCACTCGTAGATGGAAAATAAGCGTTCAAAAGCAAC
>NW_021306138.1:0-1607 GCF_002162155.2 Triticum dicoccoides
AAGTTCAACTACAAGCATAGCGATAGAATCTGCAAGACTACTAGTTTTATGACGAATAGAACCATCCATGGAAGGTAAAGCATCGACACAAGTAAAGAAATCTTGAATAACACCTTTTCCAATAATATTACCACTACCGATTCGAAACTTTTTAGTATGCAAGATAGGGGGGTCTTCGGCCGGGGCCTCAGAATTTTCCATGTCATTATTGTCCATATCGACGATAATCTCCTCAATTTCATACATAACAGCAAACAAAAGAGAGGAAGAAGAAGGCAAGCGAAAAAGAGAGGAGATTGGGAAAGAGAGGGTGAATAAAACGGCAAGGGTGAAGTGGTGGATAGGAAAACGAGAGGCAAATGGCAAATAATGTAATTGTGAGGGAGATGAGTTTGTGATGGGTACTTGGTATGTCTTGACTTGAGCGAAGACCTCCCCGGCAACAGTGCCAGAAATCCTTCTTGCTACATCTTGAGCTTGCGTTGGTTTTCCTTGAAGAGGAAAGGGTGATGCAGCACAGTAGCGTAAGTATTTCCCTCAGTTTTTTAGAACCAAGGTATCAATCCAGTAGGAGGCTCCTCACAAGTCCCCCGAACCTACACAAACAGACAAAGAACTCGCAACCAACACGATAAAGGGGTTATCAATCCCTTCACGGCCACTTGCGAAAGTGAGATCTGATAGAGATAATATGATAAGATAAATATATTTTTGGTATTTCATAATATAGATGCAGAAAATAAAGATGCAAATAAAAGTAGATTGGAAACTTATATGATAAAAGATAGACCCGGGGGCCGTAGGTTTCACTAGAGGCTTCTCTCAAGATAGCATAAGTATTACGGTGGGTGAACAAATTACTGTCGAGAAATTGATAGAAAAGCAAATAATTATGTTGTTATCTAGGCATGATCATGTATATAGGCATCACGTCTGCAACAAGTAGACCGACTCCTGCCTGCATCTACTAGTATTACTCCACACATCGGCCGCTATCCAGCATGCATCTAAAGTATTAAGTTCATAAGAACTGAGTAACACATTAAGAAAGATGACATGATGTAGAGGGATAAACTCAAGCAATATAATATAAACCCCATCTTTTTATCCTCGATGGCAACAATACAATACGTGTCTTGCAACCCTTTCTGTCACTGGGTAAGAACACCGCAAGATTGAACCCAAAGCTAAGCACTTCTCCCATGGCAAGAAAGATCAATCTAGTAGGCCAAACCAAACCGATAACTCGAAGAGACTTGCAAAGATAACTCAATCATACATAAAAGAATTCAGAGAGGATTCAAATATTATTCATAGATAAACTTGATCATAAACCCACAATTTATCGGATCTCGACAAACACACCGCAAAAAGATATTACATGGAATAGATCTCCACAAGAGAGGGGGAGATCATTGTATTGAAATCCAAAAAGAGAGAAGAAGCCATCTAGCTAATAACTATGGACCCGAAGGTCTGTGGTAAACTACTCACAACTCATTGGAGGGGCTATGGTGTTGATGTAGAAGCCCTTCGTGGTGGATTCCCCCTCCGTCAGAACACCGGCGACGGCTCCAAGATGGGATCTCGCGGATACAGAAGGTTAC
>NW_021306139.1:0-1818 GCF_002162155.2 Triticum dicoccoides
AGATACATAGTTGGCTTACAATCGCCACTTCACACAATTACATGAACAAAGCATTACATCATCCTGATACAATCAAGGTCCGACTACGGAACCAAAATAAAAGAAGAACCCCAAATGCGACAAAGGTCCCTGATCGACCCCAACTGGGCTCCACTACTGATCAACTAGAACGAAACACCACAAAGGACAAGATCTTCATCGAGCTCCTCCTTGAGTTTGGTTGAGTCATCTGCACGGACTCAACGGCACCTGCAAGCTGGTTTTGGAAGTATCTGTGAGCCACAGGGACTCAGCAATCTCGCACCCGCGAGATCAAGACTATTTAAGCTTATAGGAAGGCTGGGAGTAATGAGGTGGAGCTGCAGCAAGCGACTAGCATATATGGTGGCTACATTCGCAAAAGAGAGCGAGAAGAGAAGCAAGGCACGGTCGTGAAGCTAGTAGCGATCAAGAAGTGATCCTGAAACTACTTACGTCAAACATAACTCCAACACCATGTTCACTTCCCGGACTCCACCGAGAAGAGACCATCACGGTTACGCACGCGGTTGATGTATTTTAAATAAGGTCAACTTCGGGTTTTCTACAACCGGACGTTAACAAATTCCCATCTGCCCATAACCGCGGGCACGGCTTTCGAAAGTTCAAATCCCTGCAGGGGTGTCCCAACTTAGCCCATCACAAGCTCTCACGGTCAACGAAGGAATAGACCTCCACCCGAGACATTCCGATCAGACTCGGTATCCTGGTACAACAAGACATTTCGACAGGGTAAAACTAAACCAGCAACACCGCCCGAATGTGCCGACAAATCCCGATAGGAGCTGCACATATCTCTTTCTCAGGGCACACTCAGATGAGACTAGCTACGAGTAAAACCAACCCTCAAGTTTCCCCGAGGTGGCCCCGCAGGCAGCTCAGTTCGGGCCAACACTCAGAGGAGCACTGGCCCGGGGGGGGGGGTTAAAAATAATGATGACCCTTGGGCGCGCGACCCCCAAGGGAAAAGAAAAGGCTAGGTGGCAAATGGTAAAACCAATGTTGGGCATTGCTGGAAAAGCTTTACTTAAAGCGAACTGTCAAGGGGTTCCCATTATAGCCCAACCGCGTAAGGGACGCAAAATCCGGGAACATAACACCGATATGACGGAAACTAGGGCGGCATGAGTGGAACAAAACACCAGGCATAGGGCCGAGCCTTCCACCCTTTACCAAGTATATAGATGCATTAATTAAATCAGATATATAGTGATATCCCAACAAGTAAATAAATATCCCAACAAGGAACGACATCCAATCTTCACCTGCAACTAGCAACGCTATAAGAGGGGCTGAGCAAAGCGGTAACATAGCCAAACAACGGTTTGCTAGGACATGGTGGATTAGAGGTTTAGCATGGCAATTTGGGAGGCTGACAAGCAAATGGTAGGCATCGTAGCATTGGTATAGCAAAAGAGCGAGCAAACTAGCATAGCAAAGATAGTAGTGATTTCGAGGGTATGGTCATCTTGCCTGAAATCCCGCAAGGAAGAAGAACGAGTCCATGAAGAAGACAAACGGACGTAGACGAATGGATCCTCACAACCTCGACGTTATCGGAACCAACCCGAAGAAGCAAACACCGGAAAAGAAGCACACAACATAGTAAACAACCAACACATCGACATGGCACGATGCACAATCGAGTATGATGCATGTCCGGTTTAATGAAACATGGCATGGCAAAGTGCAACAAACAACACTACAAATTAAGTGGAGCTCAATACGCAACGAGTTGCATATTGATGAAACACCACGACACGTTATTTAGTTTGATCT
>NW_021306140.1:0-2063 GCF_002162155.2 Triticum dicoccoides
AAAGATCCATCCATGACTGCTTGGGATGGGCTTATGAATATCTACATCAGTGCCAGAAGTCCAAATAAGAGACTATAGTGCTAAAGCTTGATTTTGAAAAGGCTTTTGACACCGTGAGAACCAAGCAATGTTGGCTATTTTGAAAGCTAAAGGTTTGGGGGACAGATGATCACATGGATCAGAATGTTGTTCTCCTCTTCTTCATTAGCAATTATGTTGAATGGTGTGCCTGGGAAAAAAATATACTATCTAAGAGGAGTTAGGCAAGGGGACCCACTGTCTCCTCTCCTCTTTGTCCTTGTAGCTGATCTGCTTCAGTCAACCCTCAACAAGGCTAAGGAACTTGGTTTGGTTTCATCACCGCTACAAGTGGATTCTGGCCCTGATTTCCTGCAGTTTAGTATACTGATGATATAAACAACATCAGGTAGCAATGTTCAGAGCTAGCAAACAACCTACTACAGGAACATATCATGGCAAAAAAATGCATGGCATGCTAGTACTAAAGGCAAAGAACAAATCTCCCTTACTAAGCTTTACCCAAATACGAACAGGAAATGAGGTAGCACCGATGAAACATGACAAGTGATATGATCAGTTTCAGACTTAGAAGAAAACCCTGACATGGCAGAAACACATTCATGATAGCAACTTTGCAAGCTCATGCCACTCACCACAAAGCATTTCATGGCATCACAATGTAACCGAGAGCAAGAAAACACAATTATGAAGCTAACCATGGCAAGAGCAAGTTCATAGGGTGCATGGATCGCTAGCAAAACACATGGCAAAAATGAACTTCATCTTAACTATCTACCATAAGAATCCAATCCACATCAGCAGGCATATGAATACTCTGAAACCAATCAATAAACTCAATCTTGTCTTGTGGAGTAGTGTAGCTTGTCATTACCATGCTCTACTTTTTCTAAATATTGTTGCTGGCAGGTTTAGCCAAAGTAGAGCGTGGTAATGACAAGCTACACTACTCCACAAGACAAGATTGAGTTTATTGATTGGTTTTAGAGTATTCATATGCCTGCTGATGTGGATTGGATTCTTATGGGATATTTCATTTTTATTAGATGACGTTAAGATAGGAATAGACCTAGTGGAGATGTTAATGACATGCTAATGTACAATGAGGCTATTAGTAACCAAGGACTAGTGGAGTTCTCTACATGGAAGACAATTTAGTTGGAGTAATATGCAACAAGATCCTCTTTTGGTTTAACTTGATTGGTTCTTTACCTCTACATCTTGGATGAGCACTTTCCCCAATAATATTGTGCTTCCACTAGCTAAACCTATCTTTAATCATTTGCCTTGTGTGAATAAAATTGGTACTGCTATTCCCAAAGCAAGAGTTTTCATTTTTGAAAATTACTGGTTGCAACATTCTGACTTCAAACAAGTGGTACCTAATGCTTGGAATATTCCTGGGGGTAACTTGGATGCAGCCAAGTGCTTAAATGCAAAATTCAAAAATATCAGGAGGGCCTTGAAACTCTGGGCTAGATCTCTCTCTTGACTTAAAACTTAGATTGCTAAAATTAATGAGGTGATCTTCCTTTGCGACATCTTTGAAGAGTTAAGAGAGCTGGATATTAATGAATGGAACCGCGGGATAATTCTTAAAGAGCATCTGTTAATTCTGTTGAGAAACTAGAAGATTTACCGGAAGCATAGGGAAAAATTAAGGGGTAAATTTTGGAGATGAAAACACCAAATTCTTCCACAACAAAGCCTCAATTAATTATGGGCATAATCACATTGTTGTTCTCCAGAATGATGACGAAGTGGACATTTCTGACCATGCAGGAAAAGTTGCAATCTTGTGTGAAACTTATAAGAAAAGAATGGGGACTTCTCAAAAAACCACCATGCATTTTGATGTGGAATTTCTATATGGACAGAAACCAGATGCTTCAATCTTTGAGAATTTTGAGTTACCTTTCACAGAGGAAGTGGTCAATGAAGTGGTTAAAGAGCTTCCATTGGACAAATCTCCAGGTAGAGATGGTTTTAACAATGAATTCTTTAAATCATGTTGGGATACTATA
>NW_021306141.1:0-897 GCF_002162155.2 Triticum dicoccoides
GAAGCCTTCTCGGTATTGAAAGATAAGTTGACACATGCTCCTTTACTCCAACTTCCTGATTTTAATAAGACTTTTGAGCTTGAATGTGATGCTAGTGGAATTGGATTAGGAGGTGTGTTATTACAAGATGGCAAACCTGTTGCATACTTTTCTGAAAAATTGAGTGGGCCTAGTCTGAATTATTCTACTTATGATAAAGAATTATATGCTCTTGTTCGGACTTTAGAAACATGGCAACATTATTTATGGCCCAAAGAATTTGTTATACATTCTGATCATGAATCTTTGAAACATATTAAAAGTCAAGCTAAACTGAATCGTAGACATGCTAAATGGGTTGAATTCATTGATACTTTCCCTTATGTCATTAAACACAAGAAGGGAAAAGAAAATGTTATTGCTGATGCATTGTCTCGTCGCTATACTATGCTTTCACAGCTTGACTTCAAAATATTTGGTTTGGAGTCCATCAAAGATCAATATGTGCATGATGCTGATTTTAAAGATGTAATGCAGAATTGTAAAGAAGGAAGAATGTGGAACAAGTTTGTCGTTAACGATGGATTTGTGTTTCGTGCTAACAAGCTATGCATTCCAGCTAGCTCCGTTCGTCTTTTGTTGTTGCAGGAGGCGCATGGAGGAGGATTAATGGGACACTTTGGCGTGAAGAAGACGGAGGACGTACTTGCTACACATTTCTTTTGGCCAAAGATGAGACGGGATGTTGAGCGTTTTATTGCTCGATGCACTACATGTCAAAAAGCTAAGTCACGACTCAATCCTCATGGTTTATATATGCATTTGCCTGTACCTAGTGTTCCTTGGGAGGATATATCTATGGACTTTGTTTTAGGTTTACCTCGAACAAAGAAGGGGAGGGATAGCATATTTGTTGTC
>NW_021306142.1:0-986 GCF_002162155.2 Triticum dicoccoides
GTTTAGCTCGCGAGCTTCAAGCTTTTTTTCCAGCCCTACGTAGAGGTGATCTATACATTGTTGATTTCACTAAAAAGGCTCAACCTAAAACTTGCTTCATCGCTAAATCCTCAAAAGGTTGGTTATGGCATAGACAATTAGGTCACGTTGGCATGAGAAACCTTGACAAGCTTATTAAAGGAAATCATATCCTTGGAGTTAACGATGTCATATTTGATAAGGATAGACTTTGCAGCGCTTGTCAGGCAGGTAAACAGGTTGGAGGAAGGCATCCCGTGAAGAACATCATGACCACAAGGAGGCCACTCGAGCTACTTCACATGGATCTTTTTGGTCCCAACTCTTACAAGAGTCTTGGTGGAAATTCTTTTGGTCTAGATATAGTTGATGATTTTTCAAGGTTTACGTGGGTGTTCTTTCTCGATGATAAATCACAGGTCCAAAAGATCTTCAAAAACTTCGCTAGGAAGGCCCAAAATCAATTTGAAGTTAAGATCAAGAAGGTTCGCAGCGACAACGGAACGGAGTTCAAGAACGCAAATGTGGACACCTTTCTTGACGAAGAAGGGATCTCACATGAGTTCTCGGCTACGTACACACATCAACAAAATGGAGTTGTTGAGAGGAAGAACCGGACGCTCATCGAAATGGCGAGAACGATGCTTGATGAGTACAAGACACCGAAGCACTTTTGGGCAGAAGCGGTTGAGACAGCTTGTCATGCAACAAATCGCTTGTATCTTCCCAAGCTACTCGGCAAGACGGCATACGAGCTCCTCACCGGTAACAAACCCCAAGTTGGATACTTTCGAGTATTCGGCTCAAAGTGCTACATTCTTGATAAGCGTCATCGTTCTAAATTTGCTCCTAAGTCTCATGAAAGTTTCCTACTAGGTTATGGCTCAAACTCTCACACTTACCGTGTCTACAAAAATTTCACCCGAAAGGTTGAAGAGATGGTAGATGTGAAGTTTGATGAATCTAAC
>NW_021306143.1:0-2264 GCF_002162155.2 Triticum dicoccoides
CTAAACACCTTAGGAGAATCAAATCACTCCTCAAACAACCACTAATGCGATGGGGAACAAAATTGGTTATGTTGCAGAAGTCGGTGGTGGTGTAGCGGATGATGTGGTGTAAGCCCCTAGGCAAAGATGCCAAAATTGCAAAACTTTTGTAACACCCTCGATGCGACTATAGCTCCCACGTGTCGAGGCACGACTTAGAGACATAATCGCATTGAAGGCATATGTCGCAAGTGAGGTAATCTTCACACAACCCATGTAATACAAAAGGGAAAGAGATACATAGTTGGCTTACAATCGCCACTTCACACAATTACATGAATAAAGCATTACATCATCCAAATACAATCAAGGCCCGACTACGGAGCCAAAATAAAAGAAGAACCCCAAATGCGACAAAGGTCCCCGATCGACCCCAACTGGGCTCCACTACTGAACAACTAGAACGAAACAACACAAAGGACAAGATCTTCATCGAGCTCCTCCTGAGCTTGGTTGCGTCATCTGCACGGACTCATCGGCACCTGCAAGCTGGTTTTGGAAGTATCTGTGAGCCACGGGGACTCAGCAATCTCGCACCCTCGCGATCAAGACTATTTAAGCTTATGGGTAAGGTAAAGGTATGAGGTGGAGCTGCAGCAAGCGACTAGCATATATGGTGGCTAACATACGCAAATGAGAGCGAGAAGAGAAGGCAAAGCACGGTCGATAAAAGTATGATCAAGAAGTGATCCTGGACTACCTACGTCAAGCATAACTCCAACAACCGTGTTCACTTCCCGGACTCCGCTGGAAAGAGACCATCACGGTTACGCACGCGGTTGATTCATTTTAATTAAGGTCAACTTCAGGTTTTCTACAATCGGACATTAACAAATTCCCATCAGCCCATAACCGCGGGCATGGCTTTCGAAAGTTCAAATCCCTGCAGGGGTGTCCCAACTTAGCCCATCACAAGCTCTCACGATCAACGAAGGAATAAACCTCCACCCGAGACATTCCGATCAGACTCGGTATCCCGGTACAACAAGACATTTCGACAGGGTAAAACTAAACAAGCAACACCGCCCGAATGTGCCGACAAATCCCGATAGGAGCTGCACATATCTCTTTCTCAAGGCACACTCAGATTGTCCTAGGTACGGGCAAGCCAGCCCAGAGTTGCCCCTGGTGGCCACCGGCAGCTGACAGGTTGGACCAACACTCAGAGGAGCACTGGCCCGGGGGGGTAAAATAATGATGACCCTTGGGCGCGCGACCCCCAAGGGAAAAGAAAAAGGCTAGGTGGCAAATGGTAAAACCAATGTTGGGCATTGCTGGAGAAGCTTTACTTAAGGTGAACTGTCAAGGGGTTCCCATTATAGCCCAACCGCGTAAGGGACGCAAAATCCGGGAACATAACACCGATATGATGGAAACTAGGGCGGCAAGAGTGGAACAAAACACCAGGCATAAGGCCGAGCCTTCCACCCTTTACCAAGTATATAGATGCATTAATTAAATAAGATATATTGTGATATCCCAACAAGTAAATAAATGTCCCAACAAGGAACGCCTCCAATCTTCACCTACAACTAGTAACGCTATAAGAGGGGCTGAGCAAAGCGGTAACATAGCCAATCAACGGTTTGCTAGGACATGGGGGGTTAAGGGTTTGACATGGCAATTTGGGAGGCTGACAAGCAAATGGTAGGCATCATAGCATGGGCATAGCAAAAGAGCGAGCAAACTAGCATAGCAAAGATAGTAGTGATTTCGAGGGTATGATCATCTTGCCTGAGATCCCGCAAGGAAGAAGAACGAGTCCATGAAGAAGACAAACGGACGTAGATGAACGGATCCTCACAAACTCGACGTTAACGGAACCAACCTGAAGAAGCAACACCAGAAAGAAGCAAACAACATAGTAAACAACCACGACATGAACATGGCAGGATGCACAATCAAGTATGATGCATGTCCAGTTTAAGTATGCATGGCATGGCAAAGTGCACAAACAATCCTACAAATTAAGTGGAGCTCAATATGCATCGGGATGCATATTGACAAAACACCACATCAATTATTTAGTTCTCTCTTGTTTATGTACCCCAACAATATTAAATGTTGATTAACATGGCAAGAGGGTGAAGCAAATGTAAACTACCTATCTAGTCAAGGTTAAATGAGGCCGGAAGCAACGAACAACAATTCCGGAAACTCCTCATATGCATATATTAGGTTTGGTACTGTTCTGCTCTAAACATTATTTCAGAGTTGTTAAACAT
>NW_021306144.1:0-2055 GCF_002162155.2 Triticum dicoccoides
GGATGTTTGTGCACCTCTCGTGACGGTTGTGGTATTTGCAAAGGTGGTGGCACGTCTCCCGCGATCGACAAAGCCCATGAATTGACTCTGGATCCTGTCATGATTAGTAGAACAAGAAACAAAACCCAAAAATAATGTTCCTATAACTACTAGGATGTGGTGGTAAAACGCTCACAGTAAAGCAAATATCAATGTCTTACAAGTTCTTACCATGCAGCAGGCGGTGATCGGCAACCAGCGGTGTCAAGTAACTCCGAATATTGAGTAAAGCGATTGCCAGGGGAGCGTACGTATACACGGTGTAGAAATATGTGGAGCTGGGTTGGTTATATATGGTAGCAAAAGATTAGCAATAATCAATTCAAAGATGCAATGTTGAATAAACGCTCAACGACGGTACTGTGCTGGTCCTAGGCTAGACCGGACTAGAGACGCGAGCCTAGAACACTAATGAGGTCACGGCGTAGCACAACTAGCATCAATGAAGGATACTAAGTAGCTCTTGACAGCAAGATATAAGTGAAGATCACAACGGCAGTGAAGATAATGATGAAAAACAACTGCCAAGCAGGATATACAACAACTCTCTCTCCAACTTTCCTCTTGAAAAGTTTGAGACAATTTTCTGATAAATTCTTTCAAAGAATTTTACTAACTCAAGCTTTCCAATGCAAAAAGAATCACTCAATTCCGAGTTGATATGAGGAGTCAAAGAATTCTAAAACTGGCCTGAAAAATTGGAACAAGTTGTGTTCACGAACTTCGGAGGGCAAAAAGACCTATTTAGAAGCCGATTTTGAGGTGTCAAATATTGAACTAGCTTCTGCAACTATTTAGATGCGGCTCGTCACTATCTTCAATTTAAGTACTCACGGAGCCAAAACTGACTTCGTATGAGGAAGATACACCTGTTTTACTGAACAGTGCGCAAAACAGATTCCAATCCGAATTCAGGTACGAGATTGATTCTAGATAGATCCAATTTTTTTTTCTTCTCTCTTTTTTTTCTCATGCCTTTTTTTCTCTTTCTTTTCCCTCTTTTTCTTTTTTTTTCTTTCCTTTTTTCTCTCTTTTTTTTTCTTTATCTTCTTTTTCTCCCTCTTTCCAAGACAAACTAGATAAGATGCAGATTCGATCAGACGAAGATGTGAGTGACCTCAACTATGATTATGACAATAAACAGTGTGTAGCACATGGTGGAAATTGGTGGATGGGATGGTGGACAGCGGATGGGATAATGATGCAGCGGCTGCGTGACTAATGTGAACAGAACTCGAAACTCTAAAGGAACTAGACACTAAGACCAGCAACTCGACACGGCGATGCAACCGATAATTCAATAATGCAAACAATGAAAAGAAAATTGCAAAGGCTCGGACTGGCTTGGACAAAGGATGAATAGATCTAACTCTTTTTTGTGGATTTTTCTTGGACAATAGGTAAGAAAATAAATCTAATCTAGGAAAACTGGAAATTCTCACCGAGCAACCTGAAAACTGATACCACTTGATAGAGACGAGGGTCCCGATCTTTCGATGAGATGATAACTATCGATTTGGTGGAGACGACTTTGACGATCCAACTACAAACGTGCACGATGTTGCGCCTTAGCAATCGCTAAACCAATCTCCTGAGGTTACTGACGATGCTGGAAGCACGGTCAGCCTGACCACGAAGGTCTATTCCTGCAAGCAATCGAAGAACGAGCAAGAATATGATAAAGCAATCTGAATATTGCAAATATATATGAAGTATTGATAATGGTGGGGATCCGGAAGCGGTCTTGGTCTGGTCGTTGGACACAAACGAAGTACACGAAGTTGCAATGGCTAACTTTTAACTAAACAAATCCCAAGGAAAAACTACTAGATGGATCTACTTATATAGGAGCAAGGGGTGGAGGCCAAGGAGGTGGGAGGACGTCCCAAGGCATCCTAAAACTAAATCTAGGTCGTACAAGGCCAATGGGCCCAAGTGGAGGTGATGTAACACCTTTGGACTTGTAGTTTGACTCGGATTCTGCTGCAGCATCAGATTGTTTCGTCCACAACTCAA
>NW_021306145.1:0-1990 GCF_002162155.2 Triticum dicoccoides
GCCCTCCGCCGCCACGCGCCGCCCCGGGTCGCCGGATCCGGCCCCCGGCGACCACCTCCTCCACGCCGGCGAGCTACCCCGGCGCCCCTCCACCTCTCTCCGGCCGCCGCGCCATCGCCGGCATCTTCTGTGGCCGCGAGATCGGATCGGGAGCGGGTAGCTACAGTAAACCCTAGCGCCCCCCCCGGTTGACTTTCTCCCTCTCCCATTATATTTTTCTTGCTACTTTGACTGCTTGTATCTCCGCAATCGTAGCTCCGTTTTGGGCATATGATATATCAAAATCTTCGTCTCGACATGTACATCATTTCATTTCATTGCATCATTTACATTTGAGGTCATCTTGATACCCAAAATGCTGTTAGAAGGAGGCTTCGTGAGTTAAATTGCAGATCCGTTAGTTCATCATGCACTTTTGTCATTTTTGCTATGTTTAATTCGTGCATGATATGCCTGTGCCCCTTTGGGATGTATTGTGAAGCATTTTGTCTTCTTTCCAGAGGTGCCACCCATGTATTTTTAGGATGTGTGTGTTGTCTTGTGCAAGCTTGCGAAGTAGGGTACCTGAGAATGCAGATTTCAGGGACTTAGTGATTTTCACTAAGTCTGGGATATTTTAGTTCATGATGCTATATGTCCAGCTTGTTTCCTAGCGATCCGTGCCTCTTTTGAGGATGATCAGTAAGGGAGTTTTGATATTTAAGTTATGCTCTATCCATCCATGTCTTTGTTGGCATATGTGGAGTGCTCTAGGTTGACTCAATCGAGCTCAACTTTTGCTTCGTTGTTAATCTGGGCAGATCGTCAACTTGTTTGCGGTTTTGCCGATGCTACCGTTAGTGTTCCATGCATGCTATGCCTTCGTTCTTGCCATGTGTAGCTAGCACTTTGTGCCTTCTTTCTGGTTATATGCTTTCCTTGCCATGACTTGCACCGTAGTGAGTGCATCGAGCTCGTTTGCATGCCTTCGTGAGTTAAATTTCAGCATGTCTCAGTTTTCACTAAGTCTGAAAACTGATTGTGTTCGAGCGATGTTCGTGAGCTCGGTAGAGTATTTTGTGTACCCTTTTGGCCCCAGGTCACTTTGGGTGTTTTATTAAGCTTGTTGAGTAGCTCCATGCCATGTTCTTACTTGTCATGTTCAGGTTTTCTATCATGTTGTTTTGCTGCTCCGAAGAGAGCATCGTGATCTGAAATTTCAGACTAGTGTTAATTTCACTAAGTCTGAAATCTGTTTTGCATTTGCGTTTTAGCCATGCTTGTTTGAACCTCTTAATGGATGAATTTGCCTATGGCTCAGTGCTAGTGTTTTGTCAACCATCTTGTGTACTTCACTGCCATATATTTTGTTTTCATGTTTGGTGGCCGTAGCATGTTCATTTCGTTGCATTTAGATGCCTACTTGCTGTAATCGCAGACCGGTGTCATATCTTAAAACGCTTGCCATTTCTAAACCGTAACTCCGATTCCAATGATCTTTATATCGTTTTCAAGCGATTTCATCCCCTCTATCCAGTGGCATACTTGGTTTTCCAAGTTGATGCCAGGTTCATGCATTTCCTGTCATATCTTGCATTTTGCATCCCGCATCGCATCCCGCATAGCATATCGTCATTTCATCATATTGCTTGGTCTTGCCCGTGGTTGATTGTATCCTTGTTGCTTGTTTGTCTTGTTGGGTAGAGCCGGGAGACGAGTTCGCTACCGAGGAGCCCGTTGAGTTCGCTTGTGAGGATCCAGTCAACTCTGACAACTGTGCAGGCAAGATGATCATACCCTCGAAATCACTACTATCTTTGCTATGCTAGTTTGCTCGCTCTTTTGCTTTGCCAATGCTACGATGCCTACCTTTTGCTTGTCAGCCTCCCAATTGCCATGTTGAACCTCTAACCCACCTTGTCCTAGCAAACCGTTGATTGGCTATGTTACCGCCTTGCTCAGCCCTTCTTATAGCGTTGTTAGTTGCAGGTGAAGATTGGAGCCGTTCCTT
>NW_021306146.1:0-1881 GCF_002162155.2 Triticum dicoccoides
CGAAGAAATGATTGTTTCTGAACGTATTTTAGTTCTAAATATATTTATTTTATATCTATTTTTATGACAAGTAATTCCGAACGAGGGTAGCTACGGTATTTTTAATCATCTGCTCGCAGCAAAGTCGAAAAATTGACATCTGGATGGACGGTGTGCTGACGGAAGGGCTTGCGCGATGGGAGGCAGCAGCAGGTGGTGCATAAAAAATACTAGTAATTAAGACAGGCTCATCTCCAGTCAAGCATGATTGAAGGAAACTGATTTTTAGTAAAAGTTTTAAAAATTCATAGCCGGACTAGTAGACACATGCTCATATGCTCATCGCCCAGGCATCACGGATGACACTGTGCTCGAAGTAGCATCAGGGATGACGCATACATATGTTGTCCATAGACACTATATAAACAGTTTATCCACCTGTGAAACATCCATCGAAAATAAGCACAAGCACAAGCAGCTAAAGCAATCTCAGTGGTCTTCAAAACACACACACACACACACAAAAAACATCGATCGAGGTAGTTAGAGATGGCCGGACGAGATGACCTGAAGCTGCTCGGCACATGGCCAAGCCCGTTTGTTACCAGGGTGAAGCTGGCACTCGCCCTGAAGGGCCTGAGCTACGAGGACGTGGAGGAGGACCTGTACAAGAAGAGCGAGCTTCTCCTCAAGTCCAACCCGGTGCACAAGAAGATACCAGTGCTCATCCACAACGGCGCCCCGGTCTGCGAGTCCATGATCATTCTGCAGTACATCGACGAAGTGTTCGCCGACACCGGCCCGTCCCTTCTCCCAGCGGACCCCTACGAGCGCGCCATTGCTCGCTTCTGGATGGCCTACGTTGACGACAAGGTTTAAATTATCTTCACTTACTTGAACTACTTGTCTCCGTTCCTTTACTTTTAGATATCCAACGAGCAACTTTGACCATTATTTTTCTCCGTGTTTCAGCTGGTAGCCCCATGGAGGCAGTGGTTGAGGGGCAAGACAGAGGAGGAGAAATCCGAGGGAAAGAAGCAGGCGTTCGCGGCGGTGGAGATTCTTGAAGGGGCCCTGAGGGAATGCTCCAAGGGAGGGGGCTTCTTCGGCGGCGACGGCCTCGGGCTCGTCGACGTTGCGCTGGGAGGCGTTCTGTCGTGGATGAAGGTGACCGAGGTGTTGTCCGGTGACAAGATCTTCGATGCCGCCAAGACCCCGCTCCTGGCCGCATGGGTGGAGCGCTTCAGCGAGCTCGACGCGGCCAAGGTGGCCCTGCCAGACGTGGGCAGGCTGCTTGAGTTCGCCAAGGCACGAGAGGCTGCCGCTGCACCGTCTAACTGAGCCAGCACACATCCAGAATAACTAAAATTTGCTATTTTTAAATGTTGTTTGTTTGGCTGCTTGATGTAATAATGTAGCAGTAACTCATGTCATCCATTTATTCAGTATTGATTATGTCCTTGAGTTTTTAATATTTTGCTTTTGTGTGGAGTTCCCAAATTTTATAATGCGTGCATGTATTAGCTGAGGTTCTCTTTCTGATTCAAGAGATGAGTTCGACAGTTTTTTTAATCTACCAGCAAAATGCTTACAAATTGAACTTTATGGTAAATTTGGTCTGAATTTATATATATTCATTCATCGTTGTGATACTTGAGCTAGACCAAGTAAAGGAGAAATAGTCAATATTTCTTCGCACCTTTGCTATGGAAATGCAGATATATTTGAGTGACCGTTTGTTGATCAATCATGCTGTTGTAGTTCATAAGAAGTTTCAAAAGAGGCACGCAAAACCCCTCAGATTAGCCTCAATCCAGCAAAAATGATTTCTTGAAAGACTTCTCAATCGAGGTAATTTGGTCAGCCACCTCAAAAATTGAATATATAAACCCTCCTAGAATA
>NW_021306147.1:0-1932 GCF_002162155.2 Triticum dicoccoides
CCCTTTCCTCTTTCCCCTTCCCCCTTTCCTTCTCCACCAGGGCCGGCCGCACCTCCCCCCTCCCTCCTTTATATACGGGGACAGGGAGGCACCTCTAGACACACAAGTTGATCATCGTGATCGTTCCTTAGCCGTGTGCGGTGCCCCCCTCCACTATATTCCACCTCAGTCATATCTTTGCGGTGCTTAGGCGAAGCACTGCGTCGGTAGAACATCATCATCGTCACCACGCCGTTGTGCTGACGGAAATCATCCCCGACACCCTGCTGGATCAGAGTCCGGGGATCATCATCGAGCTGAACGTGTTCTGAACTCGGAGGTGCCGTACGTTCGGTGCTTGGATCGGTCGGATCGTGAAGACGTACGACTACATCAACCGCATTGTCATAACGCTTACGCTTACGGTCTACGAGGGTACATGGACAACACTCTCCCTTCTCGTTGCTATGCATCACCATGATCTTGCGTGTGCGTAGGAAATTTTTTAAAATTACTACGTTCCCCAACAGTGGCATCGGAGCCTAGGTTTTATGCGTAGATGTTATATGCACGGGTAGAACACAAGTGAGTTGTGGGCGATACAAGTCATACTGCTTACCAGCATGTCATACTTTGGTTCGGCGGGATGAAGCGGCCCGGACTGACATTACGCGTACGCTTAGGCGAGACTGGTTCTACCGACGTGCTTTGCACACAGGTGGCTGGCGGGTGTCTGTTTCTGCAACTTTAGTTGAACCGAGTGTGGCTATGCCCGGTCCTTGCGAAGGTTAAAACAACACTAACTTGACGAACTATCCTTGTGGTTTTGATGTGTAGGTAAGAACGGTTCTTGCTCAGCCCGTAGCAGCCACGTAAAATTTGCAACAACAAAGTAGAGGACGTCTAACTTGTTTTTGCAGGGCATGTTGTGATGTGATATGGTCAAGACGTGATGCTATTTTTTATTGTATGAGATGATCATGTTTTGTAACCGAAGTTATCGGCAACTGGCAGGAGCCATATGGTTGTCGCTTTATTGTATGAAATGCAAACGCCCTGTAATTGCTTTACTTTATCACTAAGCGGTAGCGATAGTCGTAGAAGCAATAGATGGCGTAACGACAACGATGCTATGATGGAGATCAAGGTGTTGCGCCTGTGACGATGGTGATCACGACGGTGCTTCAAAGATGGAGATCACAAGCACAAGATGATGATGGCCATATCATATCACTTATATTGATTGCATGTGATGTTTATCCTTTATGCATCTTATCTTGTTTTGATTGACGGTAGCATTTTAAGATGATCTCTCACTAATTATCAAGAAGTGTTCTCCCTGAGTATGCACCGTTGCGAAAGTTCTTCGTGCTGAGACACCACGTGATGATCGGGTGTGATAGGCTCTACGTTCAAATACAACGGGTGCAAAACAGTTGCACATGCAGAATACTCAGGTTAAACTTGACGAGCCTAGCATATACAGATATGGCCTCGGAACACGGAGACCGAAAGGTCGAACGTGAATCATATAGTAGATATGATCAACATAGTGATGTTCACCATTGAAAACTACTCCATCTCACGTGATGATCGGACATGGTGTAGTTGATATGGATCACGTAATCACTTAGAGGATTAGAAGGATGTCTATCTAAGTGGGAGTTCTTTAGTAATATGATTAATTGAACTTAAATTTATCATGAACTTAGTCCTGGTAGTATTTTGCAAATTATGTTGTAGATCAATAGCTTGCATTCTTGCTTTCATATGTTTATTTTGATATGTTCCTAGAGAAAATTGTGTTGAAAGATGTTAGTAAATTGGATCCGTGATCTGAGGTTTATCCTCATTGCTCCACAGAAGAATTATGTCCTTAATGTACCGCTAGGTGACAGACCTATTGCAGGAGAAGACGCAGACGTTATGAACGTTTGGCTAGCTCAATATGAT
>NW_021306148.1:0-1821 GCF_002162155.2 Triticum dicoccoides
GATAGCATGGAGATACCCTTGTGCTCCCGGAAGTGATCCTGGCATATACCGGAAATCAGAGTCCCGAAATAGACCAGATCTGACTCGCATGATGGTCATCATAGAGTAGGCGGCGTCCTGCACAGCCATCTCAATAGTAACCCCGAGTCCATAAGAGCAGTGAAGGGGCTCGGTGGACCCAGGATAAGATGGAAATATCCTGACAGTGCAGAGATACTGGCTTTGATTAAAGTCTCGGAATTGCTCTTCGACCGTGTACTCAGGATACCAACGGTATCCAGCCTCAGTCATTACCCTGACCAACATGGCAGTATGGCCGGGTACATCTAGGCATCGAGTCAGGCGAACCACTTGATTGAGGTCGCGAGTGGCCATCTGAAAGCACAATCATAATGCAAGGGCATTAGAATTTCTAGCAAAATTTCGGCAGCATAACAGCTGTAAATGCTCAAGAAGAATTTTGAGACATTTGACAAAGGATTACATACACACTCATCATCATAATATCAAGTTCTGAGTCCATCCCAGCAACATAATGTGGTAGTAGAATTGAACTAGGCTTGTATTCATCAAACTTATAAGGTACTACTGATTAGTAACACGTGATCCTGATAGAGAGAATAGGTCCTAATTCCTTAACCCCCGGTGGAAGAATAGACTGACTCAGATCAGAATGTTATAAGATAAGGAGTAAAAAGAGCCTTACGTTCCAACCCACAAACAATTACCCTACATATAACTAAAGAATTTCTAGACTCAACATCGACCAGTTTGGCTTGGAGAACCTACAGGCAGTCTGGCTCTGATGCCAACGCTGTCAGGACCCCGACTCGATGTCACATCGATCTAGCCGGTAACACCTCATATCACTTTGCGGCCTCACGCACGGTATCCCCACGGGTGTCGCCTTACCTTTGCCCGGGACCGTTTGTGCCTTTTGGCTCACGTATATGATAGTGTCGCTAGCATCCATATGATAAGGAGCCCGGGCTGACATGACTAGTCGTAAACCCAAAGTGGCACAGACTTACAGGGACAGGCATCCATGACCCAGCTTCGAACGTGTCGGTCATCAGCAAGTGGGTCCGGGTTGTAGCACCGGGCTAGCAGGACTCCGGTAAACCGGGCTGTAGCGGGCTAACAGGACTCCGGTACTCAATGCGTGACATTTCCCCGAAGGGACAGACACCGGAACGAAGAAGGACACATGCCGGCCAGCCTAAGTGTTCCAGAGCAGTAGCAAGCTACCATGGCTCAGCGGTAACACTAGGAGACATTTCCCGGTAAGAGAGGCTACTAAAGATAAACAACTAGATAGTCAGATCCCACACATACCAAGCATTTCAATCATACACACAATATGCTCGATATGTGCAAAAACAACAAGGCATCACAACATGACTCTACGACACAAGTACTTTATTTAAGGCTCAGAGAGCCATACATAACATACATAAAGGTACGGGTCTCACGACCCAGCATTCAAGTCATACAGTCATACAAACCAGCAGCGGAAGTAACTTGTCTGAGTACAGACAACTAGAAAGGTAAAAGAGGCTTGGAAAGCCTAGCTATACTACGTGGTCCTTCACAAGCTCAGGATCACCACCTGGGCCTTTAGCCTACTCATTGATGTCAACGTCTACGTAGAACCCATCAGAAGGGGTTGCAGCGTCTTCTGTAAAAATGTAATTTATAGCAACATGAGTACAAAGGTACTCAGCAAGACTTACATCAGATCCTACATACATGCATATTATCAAGAAGGGTTGGTGGAGTTATTGCAGCAAGCCAGCTTTGACTCTTGGCTAGGCTAACCTA
>NW_021306149.1:0-2133 GCF_002162155.2 Triticum dicoccoides
GAAAGCAAAGAGGCAACGGGTTCCTAACAAACTCAGGACTACTAGACTGGTGGTCACGGAGGTGGACGACGGCAATTTTGAGCCAAAGGTGCCCGAAGAAGCGCGCGCGTGCTACGGCAATCAAATAGGCTGCATCATACGGACAACCGCCACCATCAACGATGAGAATCTAAAGAAGATAGAAAATATGAGGAGCTCCCTCCTAAAGAAGTTTCACCAGATATTCTTGTTCCCGGGCCGGAATGAGAAAGATTATGAAGATCCAGACAATGACCCGGCAATGAAGAAGATAAACAAACACGCCATGACCAAGTTTAGCAACGCGTTGGCCGCCTGGAATAATCGAGTGAAAGCAAAGATCAACGACGGGGAACCCTACTCCGAGATTGTAAAGGATAGTCCGACAATCACGGAAGAGCAGTTTCAAATATTCAAGGAGGCTTGCGAGGCCGAAGCTGCCAAAGAAAAGTCTAAGTACATGAAGGGGCTTCAAAAGAGGAACATTGGGACCCACCACCTCGGAAGCCATGGTTACGGCGGAAAGAGGTCCAAATGGGCCAAGGAGGACGCGGAAGCCCCGAGTCTGGGCATCCCAGACCCCTTGGCGGATTTCACCGTCCCGCAGGAGCGTGACGTCCTGAGGGCCCGCCACCGTTGGGACCCACTGAAGAAGGTTTATGAGACAACACCGGTCATTACGGAGTTCATGAGACTGCTGGTAATTTTAGTTTCTAATCAATTCGATTGCACACGTTAGTCATATTTGTAAACGATCCTTGTGCCTTTTGCAGAGAGAGCAACACCGGATTGCGGCCGAAAGCGACTCGCCGTCTGAGGCATTGGCGAGGCCCAAGTGGGACACTCCATTCAACCGGGCGTTGAACATATTGAAACGACAACCGGTGGATACTCGACCGTCGTATGGACGCGTGCACGGTGTCGGAGACGGCGCCACGTGGAAGAAGTACTACCGTGAGACCACGGAGGAGAAAAAGGAAAGACGGAGGTTAACTGAAAAAAGCATTGACAAGAAGGTTGAGACTGCGGTTGAGAAGAAATCATCTCAGACAGTCGCAACAGTGGTAGCTGCCGCAAAACAGGCGATTGCAGATATATCTACTTCCTTGGTGACGGGTGTTCACACTTGGACAAGGGAAAATCCAAAAAAAATCCAGAGGACTTTCCCCTTGCTGACTTCTTGGCAGCACATGCTCCCGCACCGGCTCCCGCACCTGCTCCCGCACCTGCACCCGCACCGGCTCCCGCACCGGCTGCCGCACCAGACGTGCTTGGTGGTGCCTCCTCTTTGGCTGAGCTCGACACCCTCACGGTATCTGCCACACCGGCCCCCTTCAATATAAATGTATAATCTCCCGTTTTCGTTGCCTTTCGGATGTCTCACATTGCAGACTTTTATTTGCAGGCCGACGAAACCGCATGCACCATATTGTACACCATCGGCGAACAGAAGGTGGACGTGGGGAAGGGGACGATAATGGAGCCGAAGGAACCATTGTTCCACAGCCGGTCGATCCCCCCGAACGTCTTCAAGGTTTTCGTGGCCAGTGTCAAACAGGGCCACGAGAATTTGCCTCCTCTAATACTAGTGGGGGATGACGACGAGACTCCGCGGCGGCTTGGTGATTGTTGCAATGGGTGGGTCCTGTTGTGGCCAAAGAGTCTGCTTCGTCTGGAGGCGGCCGGGAGCACACCCACGAGCACACAGCCTCAGCAAGGTATGAACATCAACACCCCACCTACCCAATTAGCGTCGGGTGTCGGGTTGGGTGATAGCGGACGGGGTAAGCAGGTGGCTCCATTAGAGGCTGATGACGTCGCCATGGATGAGGATGAGGATGACGATGGCGCTGAACAGTATGTCTATACTGGCGCCTCCTCAGGGTTTGAGCATCATGAGTCGGTGCCTGAATTACCGTCTCAACGTGTTATTGACGACCATCCGGTGGTAAAGAAGCCTAGGAAGAGAGCGAGGAAAGGCAAAAAAGCTTATTCTATGATCCAGCCGCCTCAGCAACCTCGGCTTCGGGACCGTGTAGATATCCCCGATGCGGATAAATGGCATATCCCCGGTCGACCAATCCTACCTGAAACAGCGCTACGGGCCAGATTCGG
>NW_021306150.1:0-1966 GCF_002162155.2 Triticum dicoccoides
ATGATGGCATGCGCAAGGGGAACAAGAACGGAGTTACAAGTGATGATTTCAGGACTTTGAAGCCACCATAATGGGTGCATGAAGCCTTGGACGAAATATACAAGATGCCACTTCATAAATTTCGTCCCGAGGCTATTTTAGGTGCTGCGTCACCTTATTATTGGGCCAGGCCCATGTAATTTCGAAATACATAAGTATAGGCTATTTTTAGAGTCCGTATGTGTGGGGAAACAAGAGATAGGGTTGATTTCGGACCCCTCCACCAAGGGCCACGAAATTCCCCCCTCTTCCTCCATATATACAGCCCTTAGGGCGTCGTTTAGACTTTGGGTTTTGTTTAGATTAAAAGTTCGCCATAGCTGCAACTTCGCGTACTTCGTTTGTGTTCAACGACCAGACAAAGGCGTCACAGAACCCCACCTTGATCAATAAAGCTTTCATCTTATATTCGTAAGATCCAGATTGCAATCTTAGTTTCTTGCTTGTTCTTCGTTTGCTCGCAGGAAACAGACCCTCGTGGTCAGGTTGATCGTGCTCCGACGTGGTCAATAACCTCTCGGAGTTGGTTTAGCGATTGCTAAGGCGCGACGTCCTCGCACGTTCGTAGTCGGATCGTCAAAGTCGACTGCCACCAAAGCGATATCCATCATCTCATCGAAAGACGGGACACCTTTGCCTCTATCAAGTGGTATCAGATTTCCAGGTTGCTCGGTGAGATTTTACAGTTTTTCGTAGTTTAGATCGAGTCTGTTCTTCATACCTACAGTCCACGAAAAAGCCACAAAAAAAATTAGGGTTAGTTCATCATATCCGAACCAATCTTAGCCTTTGCATAATCTTTTTAGGGTTTTGCTTTGTTGAATTTGCGGTTGCATCGTCGTGTCTAGTTGCTGGTCTTAGAGTCTAGTCTTTTAGAGTTTCGAGTTCTGGTCATAAGTTGTCACGCCGCCGCCGCACCATCATCTTTACCCCTGCCATCTACCACCACCGCTTTTCCACCACCGCTTCGAATCCGTATCCATATACCACCACAGTTGTCATATACCACCACCGCTGCCATCTACCACCATATATCCACCACCAATCCGAGTTCTTGTCATATTAGGTTTGTTTTCGAGATCCATCTAGATTCCGATTCGTGTTTCCTTGCCGGAGTAGGTTTCGGAAAAAAAAAATTGGTCGAAAAAAGAGTCGGGAAACCACGCTCCGTTTAGGCCCAAAAATTTTCGAAAACGCATTTTTCGAAAAAATTTCTGGCTATCCTATTTTTAGGTGTTTCTGAGTGTTTTGAGACAGGTGCCATTATAGGAAGTTTTTTTTCACCCGTTTCCAGTTTTTGGGTCCGGGCAGTCAAAAAAAAATTGGTCGAAAAAATTTCGTGCCCATCCTGTCAGTTTGAGCTAGGAAGAGTTTTGAGACACTCGCCATTACAGTGATTTTTCGCAAAAAAAAAGAAGCGCAAAAGAAAAAGAGCGCAAAAAAAAAAGAGCGAAAAAAAATAAATAAATTCCAGAGTGTGCTTTTCCCTTGTTTACGTGCCGCGCCGTGATTTTGTTGGTGTTCTAGGCTCGCGTCTCTAGCACAGTCTAGCCTAGGACCAGCACAGTACCGTCGTTGAGCGTTTATTCAACTTTGCATCTCTGAATTGATTATTGCTGACCCTTTTTGCTACCATATTATAAGCCTTCCCAGCTCCACATACATCTACGTCGTGCGTTTGACTCTCCCTGGTAATCGCTCTATCCAAGCTTTGAGAGTTTTTGACTACAACGGTTGCCGATCACCGCCTGCTGCTGGGTAAGAACTGGTAAGAATTTGAGATTTGCTTGACGGATTTGTGACACCCACCACCACCTCTTGTTAGTAGTCTGTAGGATCATATTCTTGTGTGTTTCTATTGCTGCTAACCATGCCAGGATCACAAGCCGACGAGACTGACTGGGAGAACATGACGAATAAGGATTTG
>NW_021306151.1:0-941 GCF_002162155.2 Triticum dicoccoides
AACGAGTGAGTCCAAAGATCCATCAACATGGAGCTTCTTCATGCGTTTTATACCATTATGACTTACATGGCAGTGCCACAAGTAAGTGGTACTATCATTACTATCTTATATCTTTTGGCATGAAAATGTGTATCACTACGACCGAGATTCAATAAACCATTCCTTTAGGTGCAAGACCATTGAAGGTATTATTCAAAAATAGAGTAACCATTATTCTCCTTAAATGAATAACCGTATTGCGATAGACATAATCCAATCATGTCTATGCTCAACGCAAACACCAATCTCGGTGGTAGAGGGAGCGTGCGATGCTTGATCATATCAACCTTGGAAACACTTCCAACATATATCGTCAGCTCACCTTTAGCTAGTCTCCGTTTATTCCGTAGCTTTTATTTCGAGTTACTAACACTTAGCAACCGAACCAGTATCCAATACCCTGGTGCTACTAGGAGTACTAGCAAAGTACACATTAACATAATGTATATCCAATATACTTCTATCGACCTTGCCAACCTTCTCATCTACCAAGTATCTAGGGTAATGCTGCTCCAGTGGTTGTTCCCCTTATTACAGAAGCACTTAGTCTCGGGTTTGGGTTCAACCTTGGGTTTCTTCACTAGAGCAGCAACTGAATTGCCGTTTCATGAAGTATCCCTTTGTTCCCTTGCCCTTCTTGAAACTAGTGGTTTCACCAACCATCAACAATTGATGCTCCTTCTTGATTTCTACTTTCGCGGTGTCAAACATCATGAATATTTCAAGGATCATCATATCTATCCCTGATATGTTATAGTTAATCACGAAGCTCTAGCAGCTTGGTGGCAATGACTTTGGGGAAACATCACTATCTCATCTGGAGGATCAACTCCCACTCGATTCAAGTGATTGTTGTGCTCAGACAATCTGAGCACAAGCTCAACGATTGAGCTTTTCTCCCT
>NW_021306152.1:0-1310 GCF_002162155.2 Triticum dicoccoides
AATTGCAGTTGACTTGTGGTGGCCTGTACAATTACAGGGTCAAAGTCATGCCATTAGCGAACAATATTAAGTCCCAAGCACTTTGTAAGCAAGAATACTTGGCACTTGGGTGCTAATGTCTATCGAAGGATTCTATCTAAAGTGGCGGTTCATGAGAGTATGTCCCAAGCACTTTGCAAGCAAAAATGCTTGGCACTTGGGGGCTAATGCATATTGCTGTTAAATCTACATAAACATTATATTCTGCACAAGCAGGTGAAGGACCGGCTCATTCATCTTGATTAACCCGGCCCTTGGGGGCTACAGATTAAGTCGGATTTTTTACAGGTTTAACCAAGGAATATTACTAACGCTTACATGTTTGTTCTAAGTCTACAGCATATTCATTATAAGCAATAGACTTGGGGGCTGGCATAAGTAAAGACGAGTCAGTAAAGGGAAGAGCTAATACCTCAAATTTCTGGTGCATTTGCTTCACCATATCAACTTTGAGGTCGCGGTTGCTATTCACTTGGCTAAGACAGCCAGAGAAAACTTCCCCAATGCTCATATGAGTGTAGTTAGCAATATCAAATCTGACCTAGCGGCGGCTCAGGTGCTCCTCCTTGGTAGAACATTTGGCAAGCACAGTGGGTCTCGCCAGCTTAGTATAGCCCGTTTTGGTAATCTCCACGTCACCGGCTTGAGGGTCGTCTGCCTTGTCCGGGCTAGGGATTTTAGGATTTTCAAGGACGTCGGCGGTTTGTTCCACAGGCGGGTTAGCAGTCGACGCTGATGTGTCATGAGCCGGTTCAAGCGGCGGCTCAGGAATAGAAGCATCAGGCGCGACCATCTGGAGTTCCGGCTCATGGTCGGTTGGTTTCTCGGCCAGCTTATTCTTCTTTACCCTCTTGTTGGGTTTTGCTTTTCCACTGCATACGATTAAAAAGGTTAGTACAGGCATAAAGAATTGAACTGAATACAGGATAATTAAATCGCCATTACCCTGGAGCGGTCTTAAAAGCCGGCAGGTTGGACTGGATTGAGTCGCCAGACGAAGGTGAAGTTTCCTGATAATTCGAATTAGAAGAGTTGAGTGGTTGAAGAGTGAGATCCGCCAGAGGATAAAAGGGATCTAAGACGGAGATGACCTCATTGCGATGTTTTCTTGGCGTGTTTGGTAGAGCTATGTTTCTTTGATGTTCCGGCTCTGCCTCCGGTTTTCATGAATCTGACGCTTCGAAATAAGGTGAGGATCCTGGTATGCTAAAGGATGTGAAAATCTTACTTTCTAGGTTACTCTTCGGACTTTTGGTCTTGTCAAAGGCTCT
>NW_021306153.1:0-1451 GCF_002162155.2 Triticum dicoccoides
CTAGGCATGACATCATGTTACCGGGCCATCAAAGGACAAACAACATAATTCCTGGAAAGTTGTCCCAACCATCATATCTGACCGAGATTCAGATCCAATTGGTGTCATGATGCCTCAGACTCAGGATGTCCGAGAATAAAAGGCGCAACACAAATCATTGAAATGGCATTGCAAGATTCTCGGGAAATGAACTATGGGAGCGGGTTCCTGAAACAATAGTTCATCATTAAACCAAGGAGAGGTGAGGAGGTGGCTGATTGACTCAGCGACAATTCATTGAGATTTTCAAAAGATGGATTTCCACAATAATGTGAACAAGAAGATGACATTTGTCAGATCAAATGGTATAAAATGTATGCTCGAGGAAAACATACACAATTAAACATTGGTTGAAAGGTGCACCCAAAATATGGGTTGGGTTGCACGACCAATGTCAGAATGGTGATTCAATAGTCAATAGCCTAAGAATGAACTTTCGACCATTAACTTCAAAAAAAAATAGGGTTGCTAGAAGGAAAGAATCCAAACAACACCGTTCACTTGTTGGAATTAACACGGGGACCAAGATAGAATGGTGATGGTGAGAAGTATTTCTATGTCAAGAATTCTCAAGAGGTGGAACAAATCTCAGAACATTCTTGACATAAAGGATGGTAATACTCCAAGGTAAAGAAGAACAATTGCTGGATAGCAAGGAACTCAAGGTATAACAACAAACATGAACAAGCTTGTGTTGGTGGGAGGGCAATAAAGTGGTCGACGATAATACAATTCATCGAGGGCAAGGATGGTATGTCTCATCATGAATTCAATTGATATCCTGGATGAGCTCAGAATGTTGATGATCACGACACCTTTGTCGCAAGAGTTCATGAAGATGTAATCGATCGGTAACGACATCAAGTCAAGTAATGATGAAGTGAAAGGTTATTGGAACCAAGGGTACGACACAAAGTCGAAACCAAGCTTGTTGTTCAAGGCGAAATGATATGACGATGAGGATCGACGTAAGGTTAGTTCATCGTCGAAAATTGGTGCTCGAGAATAAGGACCAGGTAGCACAGTTAGAATCGTCACGACAATGATATAGCCAAACAGGCTAGGAATGGCGTGATCGGGTACAAACTCGTACTTATAGAAGCTTACTGAAGAGTTGTTGAACCGAAGAGCGGACTCGGTTCAGTTATCGGTGTCTTTGAGTGTATAATAACTCAGAGCCCGTGAAAAATTGGAATTAGTTGGAAGGTAGCACTTGATTAAGAACTCATAAGAAGTTATGCAGTTCCATGATAATCTCGAGATACCAGGGGGGTAATACTCGACACAAGATCAAAGTAAAGGTTGGACTGGCGTATTGATCCATAGGAGACAATTGTTTTAAATTGTCCGAGAAATGAGATCAAAGAAGAACAATCATGGTCGGAACCACGGTTGCAAGGGATCAATTCACA
>NW_021306154.1:0-1533 GCF_002162155.2 Triticum dicoccoides
ACAGTGGGCCCCGTAGCGGGTCAAAGCCCGGGTCAACGCGGGATTAGCCCCTGTGTCACTGACGTGTGGACCCCACACGTCAGGTTTGACCTGGACCGCCCGTTGACCTGCTGAGGTCAGCATGAGGTCATGCTGACGCCATAATTCATTTTCTGGAATTATTTTTAATTCTAAATATTCAGGAAATTCCAGAAAATTGTAAAAACTTCTAAAAATCATAGAAATTCAACCGTAACTCCAAATTAAATAAATTATATATGAAAAATTATCAGAAAAATTCAAGGAATCCATCTGTACCATTTTCATGCATGTTAGAACAACTTATAGGTGCTGTTTAGCACAAATCAATTAAATGGCATTTGAATAATCACATATGGAGTTTGAATTTGAATCTTGTATTCAAACCAACTTCATTTAATCTGGTTTTAGGTGCATTAGCCCAAAACACATTCATTTTGCCATGTCATGATCATGCATCATATTGTGCATTGCATTGATTGTGTTCCCTTCTGTGTTGCCGGTATTTGTCCCCTCTCGATAGACGTGATACCGATGATGTGATCGTTGACACTGATGAAGACTCAATGTTATATTCAGAAGTGCCAGGCAAGCAAAACCCCCTTGTTCATTCCGATAAAATCCCACTCTCTCGCTCCTGCTCTCTTTTACTGCATTAGGACAACAACGACATATTTGATACTTGCTGCGGTAGCTGAACCCTTTATCCTTTGCATGACCTGTCATTGCCACAGTAAATAGATGAAACCCATTAGCATGAGTAGGAGTTGTTTGAGCCCTGATGTGCCTACTCATTCATGCTTGTTTGTCATGCCTGCTACTGCTTAGAGTTGAGTCAGGTCTGATTCATCGGGGATGAATCAGAGGCGTGTGAACATGTCCTACTATGGGTGAACTAAGTGTGTGAACACGATTTGGTAAAGGTAGCGGTGAGAGGCCATGTAGGAGTACATGGTGGGTTGTCTCATTGCAGCCGTCCTCAGGAACTGAGTTCTGTGTTTGTGATCCATGACCAGTTACTACCACACATTGGGTTCCGGTAACTCGACCCCTCTCGACTTATTAATCAACATGATCTCTGTCCAAGAGTTGCAACTAGTTTCTGGTGTTTGTAGGTAGTGTTAGTAGTCTACCAAGTGGCACCCGGTACAGGTGGGCTTGGGACAGACTAGGCACAGTGGCCCGGTGTACCAAGTGGCACCCGGTTGGTGGGCTTGGGAACCCTGCACACATCGTTTGGGGCCGTAAGCGACACCCCGGCCGGATCTCCTTGCGGATGGAACCCGAATAGGCGATAAACCTGGACTAGAGACTTGTTCGGTTAGTCAGGTCGTGGCCGACTCCCTCGCCCGGTTTCCGCTTGAAGGTTGCCGAGGTACATGACGTGTACAGGGCGGTAAGTGGCGGGAGCGTGTGTGAAGAAGTACACCCCTGCAGGGTTATCATTATCTATTCGAATAGCCGGATTCCTCGGATATGGAAACGTGGACCCCTTGTACAGTTCATAGACAAGTG
>NW_021306155.1:0-840 GCF_002162155.2 Triticum dicoccoides
CAAGTATCGTCGGTGTGAGATACATGTGGCAGTCGGTGTCGAACACTACATCCACGTCCCACAAGTGACGCGGGCAGCATGTATCTCACACCGACGATACTTGCTATTTAGGGTTTCCTCTACCGCTCGACGACCCTCGACGACCCTCGTTCCCGATAAAAAAAAGAGGAAGAAGAAGAAGAAAAAGGAGAAGAAAAAATAGAGGAGAAGAACTCCTCTATTCTTTCTTCTCCTCTCTTTTTTCTTCTTCCTCTTCTTTTTTTATCCTCTTCTTCCTCTCATGTTCGACAACCCTCGACCCCTCGGCGACCCTAGACCCCCTCTCGACCCTCGACCCCAAGGCGACCGTCGACCCCCTCTCGACCCTCATATATAAAACCTTTTCTTCCTTCTTCTTCCTACTATTCCTTCTTCCTAAATATATAAAACTTTTTTTAAAATGAAACTAGCCTAAAATTTACTAAATCAGAGAACATATATAGATAAAACTTTTCTAATTAAAAATCTAACTTTTGCATATATGTATTTTTAAAACATCATTACAATTGAAAAAATACATACATACATACAAAAAACATGTGAAAAATACATACATACATATATGAACATACATCAAAAAATACATATATCTAAAAAATACATACATACATATATATATGAAAATCTAAAAACATGTAAAAACAGCATGTATAATTAGAAAAAATTGCACAACAGTGGTGGGGCGGCAGACGCGCGGTGCTCACAGAGGGCGCGGGCGACGGCCGGCGAGGGCGCGAGCGACGGCGACGGCGGGGGCGAGGGCGCGGGCGACGGCCGGCGAGGGCACGGGCGACGGCGACG
>NW_021306156.1:0-1024 GCF_002162155.2 Triticum dicoccoides
GTTAATCCTATTCTGATGCATAGCCTGTCATTGCTGCTACAGTCATTGATACCTTACCCGCAATCCTAAATGCTTAGTATAGGATGCTAGTGTTCCATCAGTGACCCTACACTCTTGTCCGTCTGCCATGCTATACTACTGGGCTATGATCACTTCGGGAGGTGATCACGGGCATATACTATATATTTTACACTGTTACATTACTGGTGATACTGTTTGGAGATGGGGGCTGAAGGGGCAGGTGGCTCCATCCAGGTAGTGGTGGGCCTGAGTTCCCGACGGCCCCCGACTGTTACTTTGTGGCGGAGCGACAGGGCAGGTTGAGACCACCTAGGAGACAGGTGGGCCTGGCCTTGTTCGGCATTCGCGGATACTTAACACGCTTAACGAGATCTTGGTATTTGATCTGAGTCTGGCTACTGGCCTATACGCACTAACCATCTACGCGGGAGTAGTTATGGGTATCCCGGCATCGTGGTATCAGCCGAAGCACTTCAGACGTCAGCGACGGAGCGGCGCGCGCCGGATTGGAACGTAAGCCTGCTCTTGTATTAAGGGGGCTAGTTCTGCTTCCGGCCGCCCTCGCAACGTGCAGGTGTGCTATGGGCGATGGGCCCAGACCCCTGTGCACTTAGGTTTAGACCGGCGTGCTGGCCTCTCTGTTTTGCCTAGGTGGGGCTGCGACGTGTTGATCTTCCGAGGCCGGGCATGACCCAGGAAAGTGTGTCCGGCCAAATGGGATCGAGCGTGTTGGGCTATGTGGTGCACCCCTGCAGGGAAGTTAATCTATTCGAATAGCCGTGATCTTCGGTAACAGGACGACTTGGAGTTGTACCTTGACCTTATGACAACTAGAACCGGATACTTAATAAAACACACCCTTCCAAGTTCCACAGACAACCCGGTGATCGCTTTTCTACAGGGCGACGAGGAGAGGATCGCCGGGTAGGTTTATGCTATGCGATGCTACTTGGAGATGCTACTTGGAGGACGTCAATCTACTCTCTTCTACATGCTGCAAGAC
>NW_021306157.1:0-778 GCF_002162155.2 Triticum dicoccoides
GGGGGGCCACAACCCGGAGACGCGTGCCGCCTCTTCGGACATGCCACAACACCACCCCGCATGTATGAGGGCCCGGTACGACGCTCTGGTGGCATTGCTACCCCCCCAGGGCCCCCGTCCCGCCTAACCCTGTAGCGTTTGACCACGGGATCTAGCCCTTTGACTTTGCACGGACGGGCTTTGACCAGTGGACCTCTCCACCCGGTTGTGTTAGGTCGGCCCAGAGGAACACTTTGGAGCAACATCCGGGCCAGGCCCACAGCTACATCCACTCCGTGTAGACCCGACGCGTCCGTTTCCCCCCTCCAGGTGCCGGCGGCGGCGGCGTCCGTGAGGGGGGGGGGCACACCCCGGAGACGCGTGCTGGGCGTTTGCAACCGCCTCAACACTTCCAGACTTGTGAGAGGCCGCCTACATAAGATTTGACGGTATGCTAGCCCCCGGAGGCCGCCGGCCACAGTCGTAGACGTGCGAAGAGCAATCCGCGTAGAGGGAAGTGTTCACATACTTCTCCATCACAAAAAATTATGAAAAATTACCATCAGTCTTATAGCACATGTGCCCACGTTGTGTAAAAAACTCATGATTTTATCACGCTGCAAGTATTTAATAATATTCACGCTGCATCGTTACCGCAGAACGTCTACTACCGTTTCATTGCCGTCCGTGAGGGGGGCCACAACCCGGAGAAGCGTGCCGCCTCTTCGGACATGCCACAACACCACCCCGCATGTATGAGGGCTCGGTACGACGCTCCGGTGGCATTGCTCCCCCCCCC
>NW_021306158.1:0-1268 GCF_002162155.2 Triticum dicoccoides
TATGAAATTTGAATTGAGGAATTTTCAAAAGCCTCAGAAAACCTCTAAAAATAACCAACATTTAATTCTTCTCAAATGAATCCAAGAAAATGTTCCTGTTATTCTATAGAAATATTGGTAAGAGGTAAAATTCAAACCAATATTTTTGGAGTCACAGAAATATTTGTTTTGGCCATTTGAATTAATTCAATAACTAATTGCATTGGATTTATATTTTATATATAATTAATATATGTCCAATAATTCTGGAACATTTTAAGTGGTTTGGTATATTTTAGTTCTAGCCACATAATTATTTTCAGGATTTTATAAAATGGTTTAGTATTTTTACTAAACCAAAACAAAACAGAACAAAATAGAAAACAGAAATATAAAACAGAAAGCAGAGAGAGGAAGGAATCTCACCTGGGCTTACCTGGCGGCCCAAGTGGCCGGCCCAGCCCACCACCACAGCCTCCCTGTCGTCTTCCTCCCTGGACAGGAGGACGAGCGCGTGCCCGCCGCGCGCTGGCCACGCGCCTCGCCATCTCCTGCTTACCGCTCTCCCCCGACGCTCTGGACGCCCTGGACGTCGACACGCGGCCTCCTCGACCGCCCCTCACTCTCTCCCGAGCTCTCCCCCTCCTCTGTTCCTCTCTCCCTCTCATGCCGAGCGCAGCCGTCGCCACCGACGCTGTTCGCCGCGGCCACCGGCCACCCCTCGCCTCGCCGATGCCTCCAGAAGAACCGCCGCGCCTTCTTCTTCGTCTCCACCAACCCATGTGACGTCGGAAGCCTCGGAGCGCCGTCCCCGACGTCTTCTTCCTCCTCGGGCCACCGAGATCGCCGGCGACCTCCCGTCGTCACCAGCCCCTCCCCGAGCCCACTGACCACCCCTGCGGACTCGACGTGAGCTCCTCTTCGTTTCCCCTCCGTATTTTCGTTCAATTTCGTGCCGTATCCATCGTCTCCGCCGAGCCCGAGAGCCCATTGCCGCCGGCCACGAGGTCGCCGTGGCTAGAGCTCACGCGCGTCACGTCCAAGCACACCACCATGCTCAGCACCACGCCAGGATCCCAAAACCGTAGTCTATCGCTCCTGTGGCGCACCGTAGCCACCGCCCGCGCCTCACCCGAACTCCGGCCGCCGCCGTCGTCATGATTGCCGTCACCTCCGGCCACCTTAGCTTCTCCCGTCCGCCCTGTTAGATGCGCGCGAGTCTGGGCATCCCGTAGAGCCCCTCCGCCGCTCTTTTGGTCATCGGAGGGCGAATCCCGGCGCTCTCCGCC
>NW_021306159.1:0-1219 GCF_002162155.2 Triticum dicoccoides
AGGCCCATGCGCCTAGGGTTCAAGGGGGGCAAGAGTCCTAGGAGGGTAAGGCACCTCCTAGGTGCCTTGGGGGGAGGGAAAACCCCCCTTGGCCGCCGCACCCCCTAGGAGATTTGATCTCCTAGGGCCGGCCACCCCCCCTTGGCACCCCTATATATAGTGGGGGGAGAGGAGGGACTTCATACCTGAACGCCCTGGCCTTTGGTTGCCTCCTTCTCCCTCCCCAACACCTCCTCCACCTCCATAGTGCTTAGCGAAGCTCTGCCGGAGTACTGCAGCTCCACCAACACCACGCCGTCGTGCTGCTGCTGGTGCCATCTCCCTCAACCTCTCCTCCCTTCCTTGCTGGATCAAGAAGGAGGAGACGTGGCTGTTCCGTACGTGTGTTGAACGCGAAGGTGCCGTCCGTTCGGCGCAGGTCATCGGTGATTTGGATCACGTCGAGTACGACTACATCATCACCTTGCAAGCTTCCGCACGCGATCTACAAGTGGTATGTAGATGCAAACTCTCTCCCTAGACTCGTTGCTTAGATGAACTCATAGATGGATCTTGGTGAAACCGTAGGAAAAATTTTAATTTTCTGCAACGTTCCCCAACAGTGGCATCATGAGCTAGGTCTATGCGTAGTTCTCTTTGCACGAGTAGAACACAACTTTGTTGTGGGCGTGGATTTTGTCATCTTACTTGCCTCTACTAGTCTTTTCTTGCTCAACGGTATTGTGGGATGAAGCGGCCCGGACCAACCTTACACGTACACTTACGTGAGATCGGTTCCACCGACTGACATGCACAAGTTGCATAAGGTGGCTGGCGGGTGTCTGTCTCTCCCACCTTAGTTGGAGCGGAATCGATGAACAGGGCCCTTATGAAGGGTAAATAGAAGTTGACAAAATCACGTTGTGGTGATTCGTAGGTAAGAAAACGTTCTTGCTAGAACCCAATTGCAGCCACGTAAAAGATGCAACAACAATTAGAGGACGTCTAACTTGTTTTTGCAGCGATTGATCATGTGATGTGATATGGCCAGAAGTTGTGATGAATGATGAATTGTGATGTATGAGATCATGTTCTTTGTAATAGGATTCACGACTTGCATGTCGATGAGTATGACAACCGGCAGGAGCCATAGGAGTTGTCATTATTTTTTGTATGACCTGCGTGTCATTGAATAACGTCATGTAAACTACTTTACTTTATTGCTAAACGTTAGTCATAG
>NW_021306160.1:0-1043 GCF_002162155.2 Triticum dicoccoides
AGAGAAAGCCAAGCTGGATCAACTGGAGATAGACGCGGTTACTCCATTGTATGAAGGATGCAGGCCCGAGGATACCCGCCTGAAAGTAACGCTCATGGCTCTGGAGATGAAGGTAAAACACAAAATGACCGACGCATGCTTCGACGAGAACATGTCATTCTGGCACGAACGTCTTCCCAAGGGGAACAAGTGCCCGACCAGTTTCGAGGAGGCGAAGAAAATCGTGTGTCCTCTGGATTTACCGCACGTGAAATACCATGTGTGCATGAACAATTGCATCATTTATCGGGACGAGCACGCGGAGTCTACCATATGTCCGGTGTGCGGCGTCACTCGATACAAGAAGAGGAAGAAAGCTCCTCGAAAATCGGTGTGGTACTTTCCGATCACTCCTCGTCTGCAGCGGTATTTCGCGAACCCTAAGGTAGCAAAGCTCCTGCGTTGGCACGCGGATAGGGAGGAGAAGAAGCGAGAAGATGACGCAAATGATCCGGAGATAGATAAAAAAGACAAGATGCTGAGTCACCCTAAGGATGCGAGCCAGTGGCAAGTGTTGAACTTCGAATACCCAGAATTTGGGAACGATCCAAGGAACATCATGCTGGGCGCGAGCACCGATGGAGTCAATCCGTTTGGCAGCCAGAGAAGCACACATAGCACCTGGCCTGTGTTTGTGTGGATGTACAACCTTCCCCCCTGGTTGTGCATGAAGAGGAAGTACATTCACATGAGTATGCTAATTGAAGGGCCGAAACAACCAGGGAACGACATCAATCTGTATCTGGGGCTGCTGAAAGAGGAGCTTGACACGCTGTGGAAAACGCCAGCCAATACGTGGGACGCCACAGAGAAAGAATATTTCCCTATGAGAGCCGCACTGCTCACGACGGTGCACGACTATCTCGGTTACGGATATCTCGCGGGGCAGGTAGTCCACGGATTTTCTGGATGCGTAAGGTGCATGGATGACACAACGTATCGCCAGCTAGATAGAGATCCCGGGTCTTCGAAAACCGTGTTCATGGGACATCGAAGGTGGCTTC
>NW_021306161.1:0-1635 GCF_002162155.2 Triticum dicoccoides
TTTGACTGGGGTGAATAGGGAGGCGTCCTCTCATGAATAATGCCGTGTTCCGCACAGAAGGAATCAAACTCACTCGAGAAGTACTCTCCACCACGATCTGACCGGACTCGTTTAATTTTCTTTTCAAGTTGATTTTCAACTTCTGCCTTATAGATTTTAAAGTAGTGTAGAGCCTCATCTTTAGTATTTAACAGATACACATAGCAATATCTAGTGGAATCATCTATCAATGTCATGAAGTATCTCTTTCCACCTTTAGTCAACACACCATTCATCTCGCAAAGATCAGAATGTATGAGTTCTAATGGTGCCAGGTGTCTCTCCTCCACGGCCTTATGAGGCTTGCGAGGTTGCTTAGCTTGCACACATGAAAGGCACTTAGAACCTTTGGCTAAAGTGAAACTCGGGATTAAATCCAACTTGGCTAGCCGCGTCATAACACCAAAACTAATGTGACAAAGACGTGAATGCCAAACTTCAGATTCATTAACATTCGAATGAATATGGTTCACGATTTATTACAAAAATCTGCGAGGGAAAGGCGGAACATCCCTCCGCTCTCATAACCTTTTCCAACAAAGAGTCCATATTTTGTAACAACTAATTTATTAGACTCGAAAACCAACTTAAACCCTTCTCTACATAGAAGGGAGCCACTAACGAGGTTCTTCTTGATGGCGGGGACATGCTGCACGTTCTTCAGCTGCACGATCCTTCCCGAAGTAAACTTCAGATCGACCGTGCCAACACCATGAACAGAAGCACTCGCGCCATTCCCCATCAATACGGACCCGTGACCCGTGACCTGGTAAGAAGTGAACAATGAAATGTCAGCACACACATGAACACCTGCACCTGTGTCCACCCACCAATCGTTGGGTTGAAACACTGAAAAAACTGTAAATAAATTACCGTACCCAGATGCACCATTCTCATTGTTGCCCACAATCATGTTGACAGACTTGGAGTCCTGTCCTGACTTCTTGTACTTGTTTGGGCACTTGTTGGCCCAATGTTCAACCGACCCACAAGTAAAGCAGCCCTCGTCCTTCTTGTTCTTCTTGAAGGTCTTCTTACCCTTCTTCTTAAAGTCGGTATTGTGTTGGACACCGTTCTTTCCCTTGGGCTTGTGGGAGTTGAAGTTCTTCTGGTTCACCATGTTGGCAACAGAAGTCCCTTCGGCCCCTTTTCCGTGCGAGTCTTTTGCCCTCGAATTCTGCTCAACACTCAGATGGCCAATGACATCCTCCACAGAGAATTCACGCCTCTGATGTTTCAGAGTGATGGCAAAGTTCCTCCAGGAATTAGGGAGCTTAGCGATTATGCAGCCCGCGACAAACTTGCCCGGTAACTCGCACTTGAGAAGCTCAAGTTCCTTAACAATGCATATTATCTCATGAGCCTGCTCCAATACAGGACGGTTTTCAACCATCTTGTAATCGTGGAACTGCTCTATAATATACATCTCGCTCCCTGCATCGGCGGCCCCGAATTTAGATTCGAGCGCCTCCCACAAGTCCTTGGCGACATGCACATGTAAATATGCGTCGACCAGTTTATCTCCGATCACGCTAAGAACTGCTCCGAGAAACACAACGGTAGCCTCCTTGAACGCCTTCTCCTGTTCAGGAGCAA
>NW_021306162.1:0-1301 GCF_002162155.2 Triticum dicoccoides
CAGAGGTTCTGGTGGACTAGGATGAAGAGAGAAATTGCTCAGTATATTGCTAATTGCGACGTCTGTCGTCGTGTAAAAGCAGAGCACCAACGGCCTGCTGGCACCCTTCAACCCTTAGCTATTCCTGAATGGAAATGGGATAAAATTGGTATGGATTTCATTACCGGTTTTCCCAGGACCAAGAGAGGGAATAATGCTATCTTCGTCGTTGTCGATCGTCTTTCCAAAGTAGCCCATTTCCTACCTGTTCGTGAGAGTATAACCGCTAGTCAGCTGGCAGACTTATACATCTCCCGAATAGTGTCTCTCCATGGTGTTCCTTTGGAAATTAACTCGGATCGAGGAAGTCTTTTCACCTCTCGATTTTGGGAAAGTTTCCAAAATGCTATGGGAACTCGTCTCTCCTTTAGCACCGCTTTCCACCCTCAGTCGAGCGGTCAAGTGGAACGCGTCAACCAGATTCTAGAAGACATGCTTCGAGCCTCTGTTATCTCATTTGGAATGGACTGGGAGAAGTGTCTTCCATTTGCCGAATTCGCCTACAACAACAGCTATCAATCTAGCTTGGGTAAAGCCCCTTTTGAAGTTCTCTATGGACGACGGTGTCAAACACCCCTTAACTGGTCAGAGACCGGGGAAAGACAATTCTTTGGCCCGGATATGATTCAGGAAGCAGAAGAACAAGTTCGCATCGTTCGTGAAAAGTTGAAAACAGCCCAATCTCGTCAAAAGAGTCAATATGACCGAAAACATAAGGCTATGACTTTCGAGGTTGACGAGAAGGCTTATCTTCGGGTCACCCCTCTGAAGGGAACCCATCGTTTCGGTATCAAGGGCAAATTGGCTCCTCGTTACATTGGACCTTTTCGCATTCTCGCCAAACGAGGAGAAGTTGCCTACCAGTTGGAACTACCTCCGCATCTCTCCAGAGTCCACGATGTCTTCCACGTTTCTCAACTCAGGCGTTGCTTCTCGGATCCTATCCGTGAAGTGGACCACGAAACGCTTGATCTCCAGGATAATCTTACATATCGAGAGTACCCCATTCGTATCCTCGATCAGGCCGAGCGTACCACTCGACGCCAGAACATCAAGTTCCTCAAAGTACAATGGTCGCACCATTCTGAGGATGAAGCAACTTGGGAAAGGGAGGATCGTCTTCGACTCGAGTACCCCGCCTTCTTTCCGGAGGAACCCAAATCTCGGGACGAGATTCTTTTGAGTGGGGGTGAGTTGTCACACCCTAGCTAGTCATGCATTAGAGTGTGTGCATCATGTTTAAAATTCCATTTAACTTGAAA
>NW_021306163.1:0-938 GCF_002162155.2 Triticum dicoccoides
CAAAAAAAACTCTCAAGAACCCACACACTATATCTCTCTAGGTTTGTATCTCTCTCGCACAACCCCACGTAGGTGGTGTACATATACAAGAAGAGAATAGGTGCACCGTGCACGTACTCACGCTTCGTGCCCAGCCACACCCGCGCGGGTACATGGTGGAGCTCATTTCTCCATAGAAGTTGAATTTGTTTTTGAAACATCAAGTGGCCAGAGACTCGAAAACTTATTTGCCCATTAGTGACTTGTCAGTGCGGTGGATTTTAGTTTGTACGATGCTGCTGCATCCACCTAAAGTAACGAAAGTTCTTACGTAAACTTCCTAGTAATTCCCTCTTCATAGGTGCAGCATTACTCCTAACATTTGTAATATCAGTTTGAAACTTGTAATATTGCCGTGTCCTATTCTTGCGTTTTCAAAATCCTGCGAATCAAACAAGTCCTGAGTTGGTGATGATGGTGTGCCTCCCATCTTTCACCAATAGCCGTCGGATCTAGATCTGACGCATACAAACCAAGCTTCTCCATTTTTGCAAAAAGATGCCCGCACGTGTTCCCTATTTACAAACAACTCCTTGTCTCTCACAATCAGCCTCATCTCCTCCCCACCATATCTAGGAGTAGAAGGCCGTGGAAAAATCTGGCGTGATGGCCGCTGCCGGAGCCGTCCACCCCCAATCTTGGTGTTCCGTGCAATGCACGGGCATCTACGCATGGGAAATTATGTCAAACAGGGCTAGTTGTAAGAAGCCTAGCTCTACAGCCATGATGATAGTGACTGCAGATGGTGAGGCTGACTATGGTATGCCAAACACGATGCCTATACTCAAGTGTCATCTCCGGCGTAGGGTCTTGTCACTTCACTGTGAGGAGCAGCACGTAATAATTGGACCAACGGATAGTACAGTGCTAGTACTCCTACTACTACTCCTACATTGGTA
>NW_021306164.1:0-1597 GCF_002162155.2 Triticum dicoccoides
CCCCCCTCTCCGCACGTTCTGGATCGGGGCACGACCCAGACGAGGCCGCAACGCCGCCTCTCGTCCCCGACACCATGCCTCACCGCCGCCGCCCCGAAGCTACCACGCCGACGCCCACCGCTCGACCCCGTCGCCCTTGGATCCCATCGCCGTCGCTCGGAACGCCCCTCGCCGGAAGCGTCCCCGCCGGAGCTGCCTCCTCTTCCACGCCGGCCTGCTTCCTCGTTGGACGCCGTCCCCGTCCTCCCCCTCAACAACCGCTGCCCTTGTCCCTGCACACCACCGTGAGCTCCCTCCTTTCCCCTCTGTCGTCGGCGCCTTCCATAGCGGACACACGCACCGCCCCACACGCGACCGAGCCTCACCTAGCTGCACCTCGCCCCGGAGGCGCCCAGCCGCGCCGGACCGTCCCGCCCCCGCCTCTCCTTCCCTGACCGGCTCCACCACCGGACTCCGTCGAGCTTCACCGCGCCCGGGCCCGCGCTCGCCGTGGCCACCAGCCTTCCCTGCCTTGGCGACCTGCCGAGTCCGCCGCGCCCGCCATCACCCCCGCGTGTGGCCACGCTGGAGCCCCTGGCCTCGGCTCCGACCGCGCTCCCACTCGCACTGGCCTCGCCCGCAGCCCCCTTCCGTGCTGCCTCCCTCCGTCGCAGCCTCCCCTGCCACCATCGTCGCCGGCCTGCGTCCACCCGGGCTGCCTCAGGCCACCGGCCTCCCCCTATTCCGGCGCCATGTCGTGGCCGCCGGCGCCGAGTCGGGTGCTCCCCTGTCGGTCATACCCGCAGCGCCCATTCGGGCTGCGCCCGATGCCCGTACCCAGCACCCGCTAGGCCCCCCCGGGCCACTGACTAGGGGGCCCCGCCCCAGAACGGTTTAAAAAAAAAAGGAAAAGAAAAGGAATTAAAATAATAATAATAAATAAATAAAAATAAAAAAGGAATATATTAAATAAATAAATAAATAATAACTAAAATAATTAAAATATTAATTAATTAATTAAGTAATTAATCTTGATTAGATTAACCTAATCACTAATTAAGCTAATTAATCTGTTTTAGTTAGTCATAGAGAATGACAGGTGGGTCCCACTGGACCCACATGTCAGGTTGACCAAGTCAACTCTGTTGACTGCTGATGTCAGCATGACATCATGCTGATGTCATTAATCTGTTTTCCGAATTAATTAAATAATTAAATAAATTCCAGAAATTAATAAAATCTTTAGAAAATCATATCTTTTAATCCGTAACTCGGATGAAAATATTTTCAACATGAAAGTTGCTCTGAACGACGAGACGAATCCGGATACGCAGTCCGTTCATCCGCCACACACCCCTAACCTATCGAACTCGCAACTTTCCCCCTCCGGCTCCTCTGCCCGAAAACACGAAACACCGGGAATACTTTCCCGGATGATTGCCCCCCTTAACCAGTACCACCTCATACCGCGTTAGAACACGTCTAGCTCTGCTTGTTGACCTGTTATGCACTTGCTTGCTATGTATTTACTGTTTCTCCCCCCTCTTCTCTCCGGTAGCCCCCGTGACGATGCTGATGCCCCTATGGACGACTACGTCACCGACGACCCCTCTCTCTT
>NW_021306165.1:0-1596 GCF_002162155.2 Triticum dicoccoides
CGACTCCTGGACAGAGATCAAGTTGGTTAATAAGTCGAGAGGGCTTGGAGCGCCCGGAGCCCAATGTGTGGTAGTATCGAGTCATTGGACAACATACACAGAACTCAGGGCTTAAGGACGGTTCCAGTGAGACAACCCACCATGTACTCCTACATGGCCTCTCACCGCTACCTTTACCAAATCGTGTTCACACACTTCACTCTCAGCATCAGTACATATCGTAACACTCCAATTCATTCCCAATGAATCAGACCTGACACAACTCTAAGCAATAGCAGGCATAGCATGGTAGGAACACAACAATGGCTTCAATCAACTCCTACACATGCTAGTGGGTTTCAACTATTTACTGTGGCAATGACAGGTCATGCAGAGGAAGGGGTTCAACTACCGCAGCACAAAGTAGCAGATGAATCGTTGTTGTCCTAATGCAATAACTGAGAGCAGGAGCGAGAGAGTAGGGTTTTATCGAGATGAACAAGGGGGTTTGCTTGCCTGGTAAATCAACAAGGGAGGCACTGCTTCACAGACAGGTACTCTGGAACGTCTCCGGAGCAGGACCTATCGAGAAGGAACGGTGCCGACAATCAATACACAATCATATGCAACAATATGATGCATGAACATGGCATGCAGATGTGACGCTGTTGAGCTAATACAACTAGTGTTCAATTGGTTTGAAGTCCATTTGAACCAAAGGTTCAAATGCATTTCTAAATTAGGTCTCTTATATATGCCATAATGTGTTTTCCCATATTCAGCATGTATAAGTTGGTTTTTCATGCATGAAACTAGTACAGATGGAAAGGTTGCATTTTTCTGATAATTTTTCATATATAAATTATTTTAATCTGAGCTACGGTTGAATTGATATGAATTTTTGAAGTTTAAATCAATTTCTGGAATTTTCCTGATTTAATTAAATCCAGAATTTATATACTGCGCCAGCATGACGTCAGCACGACATCAGTGGGTCAACGCGGCTGTCCAGGGTCAAACCTGACGTGTGGGTCCCACACGTCAGTGACACTGGGGTTAACCCCGAGTCAAACCCGGGCTGACTAGCTTTGACTAAACCCTGGGCCCACTGGTCAGCGTCAGTAGGTGGGGGATTAGTGACTAATTAGCTAAGCCACGTCAGCCCGCCGGAGTTCTGGCCGGTGGCGACCATTAGCGCGGTGGCGACTCGCCGGACTTGCGTTACAGACGGCGTTTGATCGCGCGAAGACCACCGGGGCGTAGCCCGTCTTCGTCCGCAACCAGGGGAGCTGGTTGGGGGGCTGCGGGGGCGCCGGAGCTCGCCGGAGCAAGCTTGCGGCGGCGGCCGGAGCTCGGCTGTGTTCGGGGACGCGGCTGCAGCGTGCAAACGCGCGAACTAAAGCGCTAGCGGGGCACTACGAGGTGCGGCGAGAGTGCTAGGTGCACTGGCGTGGCCAAAAGGTCGCCGGAGCAACGCCGGCGACAAGCTCGAGCGGAGGCGAGCTTCGGCCATGGCGGAGCTAAGGCCTAGACGGCGCAAACGGACACGGGGAGGAGGGGGTTCGGTGCGGGGGCTCACCGCGGAACCAGCGAGCGCGAGGGCGAGGTCGGGGATGC
>NW_021306166.1:0-1115 GCF_002162155.2 Triticum dicoccoides
ACGAAACGGGCCAGCATCGGCCAAAAGTGTAAGTGTTGATGACCAACACGTAAACGCACCCCGCGGTTTGTTAATCCTGGAAATCACGTCGAGACCCCAAAACATTGCGTAATAGTGCCCGAAACGGGCCAGAATCGGCCAAAACTGTGAGTGTTGATGACCGACACGTAAGCGCACCTTGGGGTTCAACAACTATGGAAATCACTTCGGGGCCCCTAAACAGTGAGTAAATAGTCCATGAAATTGGCCAGAATCAGCCAAAACTATGTGTGTTGATGACCGACACGTAAATGCACCCCGGGGTTCATAAATCGTGGAAATCACTCTGGGACCCCCAAAACTGAGTGATAGACCAAGAAACGGGCCAGAATCGGCCCAACTGCAATTGTTGATGACCTACACTTAAACGCACCTTGGGGATCAACAACCATGGAAATCGTTTTAGGTGTAATACTCCACGAAACTGGCCAGAATCGAAAAACCGTGAGTGCTGATAACCGACACATAAGCGCACCCGGGGGTTCGTTAATCGTGGAAATTACTCCGGGGCCCCAAAGCAATCATTAATAGTCCACGAAACGGGCCAGAATCGGCCAAAACTGCTAGTGTTGATGACCCACATGTAAACACACTCTATGGTTCATTAATCATGGAAATCACTATGGGACCCCAAAACAGTGAGTAATAGTCGATGAAACGGGCCAGAATCAGCCGAAACTATGACTGTCGATGACCGACATGTAAACGCACCTTGGGGTCCAACCACTATGGAATCGCTTCGGGACCCCTAAATGATGAGTAATAGTCCACGAATCGCGTCATAATTGGCCAAAACTGTGAGTGTTGACAACACAGACACAAACGCACCCCGGGGATTGTAAATCGTGGAAATCGCTCAGGGAAGCCAAAACGGTGAGTAATAGTGCACGAAACGGACCAAAAATTGGCCAAAATTGTGAGTGTCATTGACCGACATGAAAACGCACCACGGGGTTCGTAAATCATGGAAATCACTCCGGGACCCCCAAAACTAAGTAATACTCTAAGAAACGGGCCAGAATCGGCCCAAACTGCGATTGTTGATGACCTACACTTAAGCGCACCTTGGGGTTCAA
>NW_021306167.1:0-1143 GCF_002162155.2 Triticum dicoccoides
AAAGATATAATGGTGTATGCTCGAGGGATCAACCACGAATAAGACAACATTACGAGCATCGTTGGTACTGATTTGATTTGACGATAGCCCACACTCAAATCAAAGGATTGATAAGACAATAGGTCCAGCAACTGATCACAAGGACCAATCGATGAAGATATCATCTTTCTTCAACACACACTACACAAGAATATCCCTTTGGAACGAACTAAGTCAGACAAGCTTTTATCTTCCAACTCTCCAAGTTGTTGTCTAGCTTAACCAACTAGCTCAGGGATATCTAACACCGATTCTTGGAGAGAAGGTGGTTCACAAGAAACCAACTTGATCACGAACTCAACATAGCGGTCAGGTGACAACCCGGTAACACCTCCAAGAAGATATTTGGAAAGTCACGAACCACCGGTATGTTACTAAGCTCGAGAACAATCTTGCTTTTGAGGGCAAGACGATATGATCAAATGAGCGAGGACTTGACAAATCCTAACTCATCAATCAAAGAGTGCACCAGGAAATAAGGACTAGGTAGCACGATCAGTCTTAGAAGGATGATTCGAAAACCAACATACTAAGAATGAAATTATTATCCTTTAACTACCAAGCAACAGAGTTGCTAGCAGTATTGATTTCACACATCACAATTCATTTGTCGGTATTCCGGTTGCATCAACACGGAACCGAGGAATGAAAAAGGATGGCGAGAAGTATCACTATGTCAAGAATTCACAAAAGGTGGTGCAATTCTCATGAAATTCCTATCATAAAGAAGGTAATACTTCAGGGTAGAGCAGAACCAAAAGCTGGATTGGCATTTGATCTGCGGAATACAACTACTTTGACCCAATCCTAGATATGGAAGAGGTACTGGAGTTTGTTTCTCCTAGTCATTCCGGAATAGAATGGCTTGACAGACCACAAGAGTCATAGGCATCGATGAACGAACGCACGCATACTCTTGACTATCAATTGATAGACGAGGGTCAGAATGCAACTAAAGAGAACAACTCAAAGGAACATATAACTTTCTGAGTTGTGGATGCATAGATTAGTATGTCGAACCAAGTTCAACATATTTCTTCTGGATAACCCATGCAGAAAGGTAGAACTGGCAGAGTCACGATTTATGAATGGAGAACTCCTCAA
>NW_021306168.1:0-1552 GCF_002162155.2 Triticum dicoccoides
TTTTTCACAAGTTCAAGGAGTTGACTACGATGAGATTTTCTCATCCGTAGCGATGCTTAAAGTCCGTCGGATTCATGTTAGCATTAGCTGTATTTATGAAATCTGGCAGATGGATATCAAAACGAGTTTCCTTACCAGTTTTCGTGAGGAAAGGTTGTATGTAATACAATCAGAAAGTTTTTTGTCGATCCTAAGGATGCTAAAAGGTATGCTAGCTCCAGCGATCCTTCTAAGGACTGGAGTGAGCATCTCGGAGTTGGAATGTATGCTTTGATGATGATCAAAGATTTTGGGTTTGTACAAAGTTTATGAGAAACTTGTATTTCCAAAGAAGTGAGTGGGAGCACTATAGAATTTCTGATGAGTATATGTTGTTGACATATTGATGATCAGAAATGATGTAGAATTTCTAGAAAGCATATAGGGTTATTTGAAAGGTGTTTTTCAATAGAAAACCTGGATTAAGCTGCTTGAGCATTGAGCATCAAGATCTATAAGGATAGATCAAAACGCTTAATGGTACTTTCAAATGAGCACATACCTTGACATGATCTTGAAGGTGTTCAAGATGAACCAGTCAAAGAAGGAGTTCTTGCCTGAGTTGTAAGGTACGAAGTTAAGACTTAAAGCTCGACCACGGCAAAATAGAGAGAAAGGACGAAGGTCGTCCCCTATGCTTTAGACGTAGGCTCTACAGTATGCTATGCTGTGTACCACACCTGAAGTGTGCCTTGCCATGAGTCAGTCAAGGGGTACAAGAGTGATCCAAGAATGGCTCACAGGACAACGGTCAAAGTTATCCTTAGTAACTAGTGGACTAAGGAATTTTTCTCGATTATGGAGGTGGTAAAAGAGTTCGTCGTAAAGGTTACGACGATGCAAGCTTGACACCTATCCGGATAGCTCTGAGTAGAGAGACCGGATACATATAATGGAGCAACAATTTAGAATAGCTCCAAGTAGAACAGTTATTTGGAATAGCTCCATATAGAGCGTGGTAGCTGCATCTAGGAGATGACATAGAGATTTGTAAAGCACACACGGATCTGAAAGGTTCAGACCCGTTGACTAAAACCTCCCTCACAAGCAACATGATCAAACATAAAACTCATTGAGTGTTAATCACATAGTGATGTGAACTAGACTAATGACTCTAGTAAACTCTTGGGTATTAGTCACATGACGATGTGACCTGTGAGTGTTAATCACATGGCGATGTGAACTAGATTATTGACTCTAGTGCAAGTGGGAGACTGTTGGAAATATGCCCTAGAGGCAATAATAAAAGTATTATTATTATATTTCCTTGTTCATGATAATTGTCTTTTATTCATGCTATAACTGTATTATCCGGAAATCGTAATACACGTGTGAATACATAGACCACAATATGTCCCTAGTGAGCCTCTAGTTGACTAGCTCGTTGTGATCAACAGATAGTCATGGTTTCCTGGCTATGGACATTGGATGTCGTTGATAACGGGATCACATCATTAGGAGAATGATGTGATGGACAAGACCCAATCCTAAGACTAGCACAAAAGATCGAGTA
>NW_021306169.1:0-1311 GCF_002162155.2 Triticum dicoccoides
CACTTCTCGGGAGTTCTAAAGTTTCTGTTTTTTACAGCAGGTTCAACAAGACTTTCCCCATGTCTTCCCAACGGTTCTACTTGGCACAAACACTAATTAAACACAAAAACACAACCAAAACAGAGGCTAAATAATTTATTTATTACTAAACAGGAGCAAATAGCAAGGAATACAAATAAAATTGGGTTGCCTCCCAACAAGCGCTATCGTTTAACGCCCCTAGCTAGGCATAACGAGTAAGAATAGATCTAGGTATTGCCATCTTTGGTAGGTAATCCATAAGTGGCTCTCATGATAGTTTCATATGGTAATTTTATTTTCTTTCTTGGAAAGTGTTTCATGCCCTTTTTTAATGGAAATTGAAATCTAATATTCCCTTCCTTCATATCAATAATCGCACCAACCGTTCTAAGGAAAGGTCTACCAAGAATAATAGGGCAAGAAGGATTGCAATATATATAAAGAACAATGAAATCTATGGGCACATAATTCCTATTTACAACAATAAGAACAACATTAATTCTTCCCATAGGTTTCTTAATAGTGGAATCCGCAAGATGCAAGTTTAGAGAGCAATCATCAAAATTACGGAAATCTAGTAAATCAGACAAAGTCTTGGGAATAGTAGAGACACTAGCACCCAAATCACACAAAGCATAAAACTCATGATCTTTAATTTTAATTTTAATAGTTGGTTCCCACTCATCATAGAGTTTTCTAGGGATAGAAACTTTCAACTCAAGTTTTCCTTCATAAGATTGCATCAAGGCATCAACAATATGTTCGGTGAAGGCTTTATTTCGACTATAAGCATGTGGAGAATTTAGCACGGATTGTAACAAGGAAATACAATCAATCAAAGAGCAATTTTCATAATTAAATTCCTTGAAATCCAATATAGTGGGTTTAGCAACATCTAGATTTTTATTTCTTTCCATCCCACTTTCATCAATTTCATCATTAAGATCTAAACACTCCGAATTTTTAGAACGCCTTCTAGGTAAAGGAAGATCATATTTAGTTTCATCAAGATTCATATTGCAAAATAAAGATTTAATAGGATACACATCAATAACTTTTAGATCTTCATCTTTATTTTCATAAGAATTAGAAGAACACGCTTTAATAAAGGCATCTTTGGAAGCACGCATCCTAGCGGTTCTTTCTTTACACTCATCAATTGAAATTCTCGTGGCTTTTAGAGACTCATTAATATCATGCTTAGCTGGAATAGATCTAACTTTCAAAGCATCAACATCAAGAGCAATTCTATCAACGTTCCTAGCCAAATCATTAATCTTAAGCAATTTT
>NW_021306170.1:0-1075 GCF_002162155.2 Triticum dicoccoides
TGCAGATGTTGTCCTCTCCACGCCATCTTCACACACCAGAGCTCCCAGAGATCGTGCTTAGAGTGCAGCATAGCACTATGCATTTTCAAGCTTTTTGGTAACTTGTTGCCAAAGGGGGAGAAAGTGTATAGATCTTAGGATGAGAGAGAGAGCGTGTGTGTGTGTTTTGCCTTTTATTTTTCCTCTCTTGCAACTTGGCGTTTGATTGTTTGCTTGCTACAATATTTGTGCTTATGTGTGAGATACTCGTATGATCATGTGTTTTATCATACTATGCTTTAATGTGTGCTTGAACGATGTTATCTCAATACTTGTGTATGATCAATCATGTGTTGCCTTGGTGATGCATGCATATTCTTTACATTCTATCATTTTGAGCGCTCCACCAAGATGTATGTGACATGGAAGAGTAACCCATGATCCTAACCGATTGTGCATTTGCATTCAAAAGCAAGTTTTAAATAATGCACAATTTTAGGGGAGCTCTTGCTTATGACATACTTCTCAAAGCGACGTTGTATTTCATTCATATTATCATTTGTCGAAGCTTTGATCTATATGTTGTCATCAATTACCAAAAAGAGGGAGATTGAAAGTGCAACTAATCCCCAGGTGGTTTTGGTAATTCATAACAACATATAGCTCATTGAACTACTATCCATTCAAGTTGAATATTTCAGAAAGTTCAATGATTGGCATGGAATGTACTAGAGATGTGGACCCCTCAAAACGCTAAGGACAAATATTGGCAAAAGCTCAGGACTCTGCATTTCTATTTTACTGATCCAAGATCACATTGAGTCCATATGAAAAGCCAATACTATTGAAAGGGGATGAGGTGTTGTTTAATGATCTACTTGCTCAAAATGCTTAGTGATATGCTCCAAATCCCTCAACCACTTTCTCATATCCAAATATGTCCTAAACCTAAAGTCAAACTCGGCCCACCGATTGGCGCCACCAAGTTCCTTTGACATAGTCATAGCCCCAAACCCTAATCAGTTCGGTCTCACCGATAGGGATTTGGTCTCACCGAGAAGGGATTGCAAACTCTCTGTTTCCCTTCGTAACATTT
>NW_021306171.1:0-678 GCF_002162155.2 Triticum dicoccoides
GCAAGAGAGGAAAAATAAAAGGCAAAACACACACACACGCTCTCTCTCTCATCCTAAGATCTATACACTTTCTCCCCCTTTGGCAACAAGTTACCAAAAAGCTTGAAAATGCATAGTGCTATGCTGCACTCTAAGCACGATCTCTGGGAGCTCTGGTGTGTGAAGATGGCGTGGAGAGGACAACATCTGCAAACTCTTCCGAGGAAGTCTAAGGCACTGGAGGAGTTGCAATTGGGGGGGGGGGAAACCGGGGCAGTTGTTGCAGTTGCTGAAGTGGTAGCTCTTGTGTCACTGACTGGCACAGCTACAGACCTATGTTCTCTAAGCACTCTCTGAAATGCCTCTATGGTTGGCCTGTCACTCCTGTCCTCAAGGTCTTCTTGAATCTTCTCAACTGAGGTCTGAATCGCTGTGACCTTGACATCTAGATCATGTAGCTTTGTCTCAAAGATCCTCTCAAGGCTCTCTTGATTTTGAGTCAGGGTGGTTAGTCCTTTCTCTATTCTCACTGTTGCCTCAAGTAGATAGCTGAGCTGGTCCTGCTTGGTCTTGAGGTTTATAGCTGAGACATCTGGCACCTTGGAAGTCTTTGTTGCCTTTGCTTTCTCTCGCTTCTCCTGAGCCTCTACAGATGTAGGGTGTGATGCATCCATGACAACAACATTGTCCTCAAAATCT
>NW_021306172.1:0-23571 GCF_002162155.2 Triticum dicoccoides
CTCCACCAAGGGCCACGAAATTCCCCCCTCTTCCTCCATATATACAGCCCTTAGGGCATCGTTTAGACTTTGGGTTTTGTTTAGATTAAAAGTTCACCATAGCTGCAACTTCGCGTACTTCGTTTGTGTTCAACGACCAGACAAAGGCGTCACAGAACCCCACCTTGATCAATAAAGCTTTCATCTTATATTCGCAATATCCAGATTGCAATCTTAGTTTCTTGCTTGTTCTTCGTTTGCTCGCAGGAAACAGACCCTCGTGGTCAGGTTGATCGTGCTCCGGCGTGGTCAATAACCTCTCGGAGTTGGTTTAGCGATTGCTAAGGCGCGACGTCCTCGCACGTTCGTAGTCGGATCGTCAAAGTCAACTTCCACCAAAGCGAAATCCACCATCTCATCGAAAGACGGGACACCTTTGCCTCTATCAAGTAGTTCTTGGAGAGCATGGCAAAAGTCTTGTCGCATCCAAAATGTCCTATTAATCCTCCTCCATGAGATTCCTACAAAAGCAACAAATGAAGAGGAGACTCGGGGATGCAAAGCTTGTTAGCTCTCATAAGAGATCCATCTTTGATGTAATAGAGTTCCCAAGAGGTATGCATCAATCATTTGGCATAAGGAGTAGAAAAAGTAGGATCATGCTCATACCAGTATTTTATGTTCTCAAAGCCAAAGACATCCAATTCACGTTGAGTAACAAGCATGCATATGCGGGAAAGGGCATCCGCCACAATATTTTCCTTACCTTTAATGTACTTGATGATATAAGGAAAAAACTCAATAAATTAACTCCATTTATCATGACGCTTGTTGAAATTGGTTTGACCCTTAAGGTACTTGAGCATTTCATGATCAGTATGAATGATGAATTCATCAGGGCAAAGGTAGTGTTCCCATTCATGAAAACTCGCACTAAGGCATATAGCTCTTTGTCATTGATCGGGTAATTGAGTTGCGCTCTAGAAAGTTTCTCACTAAAGTAAGCTATGGGGCGCTTCTCTTGCGTTAACACACCTGCTATGCCATTACCACTATCAAAGGGTTTGTCAAAGTTGGGTAATGCAAGCACGGGTGCATGAGTAAGAAAATTCTTAAGCTCATTGAAAGTGGTATCTTGGGATGGTCCCCAAACAAAAGGCACATTTTTCTTGCTCTAAGCATGCAAAGGCGAAGCAATGGTGCTAAAATCTTTCACAAAGCGATGATTGAAACCCGCAAGGCCAAGAAAACTACGCACTTGATGCAAGTTGGTTGGTTGCGGACAAGTTTTAATAGCATTGATCTTGGAATCATCAACATGAACAGCCTTAGAGGAAACAATAAAACCCAAGAAAATGAGCTTAGTGTTTGAGAAATGGATGACCTGATAGAGGCAAAGGTGTCCCGTCTTTCGATGAGATGGTGGATTTCGCTTTGGTGGAAGTCGACTTTGACGATCGACTACGAACGTGCGAGGACGTCGCGCCTTAGCAATCGCTAAACCAACTCCGAGAGGTTATTGACCACGCCGGAGCACGATCAACCTGACCACGAGGGTCTGTTTCCTGCGAGCAAACGAAGAACAAGCAAGAAACTGAGATTGCAATCTAGATATTGCGAATATAAGATGAAAGCTTTATTGATCAAGGTGGGGTTCTGTGACGCCTTTGTCTGGTCGTTGAACACAAACGAAGTACGCGAAGTTGCAGCTATGGCGAACTTTTAATCTAAACAAAACCCAAAGTCTAAACGATGCCCTAAGGGCTGTATATATGGAGGAAGAGGGGGGGATTTTCGTGGCCCTTGGTGGAGGGGTCCGAAATCAACCCTATCTCTTGTTTCCCCACACATACGGACTCTAAAAATAGCCTATACTTATGTATTTCGAAATTACATGGGCCTGGCCCAATAATAAGGTGACGCAGCACCTAAAATAGCCTCGGGACGAAATTTATGAAGTGGCATCTTGTATATTTCGTCCAAGGCTTCATGCACCCATTATGGTGGCTTCAAAGTCCTGAAATCATCACTTGTAACTCCGTTCTTGTTCCCCTTGCGCATGCCATCATCTCCATGCTTGTTCTTGCTCCAATGTTCATCCTTCTCCAAGCTAGGCCCTTCATTTGTAAGCAAAACAAATGTATTCAATTTAGGCAGCATCATATTCTCATGAACATTAAAATCATTACCAAGAAACGAAAGTACCTGGTAATTTAGTTGGCGTGCACGAGCTCTAGTAATTGGTCCAGTATGTATAGCAGCAGGGGCTGTGGGTGTAACAATTGTATTGATGTCCTCATCATCCTCCCCTTCTTGAAATGAAGTCGTCCTCGACGGAAGTTCATCTTCCTCACCCAAATAAGGCTTCAAATCTGCAATGTTAAAAGTGGGACTAACCCCAAAATCTGCAGGCAGCTCAAGTTTATATGCATTATCATTTATTTTCTCTAACACCTTAAAGGGACCATTAGCACGTGGCATTAACTTTGATTTGCGCAAATCAGGAAATCTATCCTTACGCAAATGTAACCAAACAAGATCTCCAGGTGCAAACACAACATGTTTTCTACCCTTATCTCCAGCAAGTTTATATTTAGCATTCATGCGCTCAATGTTTTCCTTAGTTAACTCATGCATTTTTAAAATCAATTCAGCATGTTGTTTAGCATCAAAATTAACCTTCTCCGAAGATGGAAGAGGCAACAAATCAATAGGTGCACGAGGTAGGAAACCATACACAACTTCAAAAGGGCACATCTTAGTAGTAGAATGCAATGAACGATTATAAGCAAATTCAATATGAGGCAAGCATTCCTCCCACATTTTCTTATTATTCTTCAAAACAGCCCTAAGCATAGTAGACAACGTTCTATTGACTACTTCAGTTTGTCCATCAGTTTGGGGGTAACAAGTAGTACTAAAAAGCAGTTTAGTCCCCAACTTAGCCCATAAACATCTCCAAAAGTGGCTAAGAAATTTAGTATCACGATCTGAAACAATAGTATTTGGCACACCATGCAAGCGAATAATTTCACGAAAGAACAAATCAGCAACATTAACAGCATCATCGCTTTTATGACATGGTATAAAGTGTGCCATTTTCGAGAATCTATCCACGACAACAAATATGCTATCCCTCCCCTTCTTTGTTCGAGGTAAACCTAAAACAAAGTCCATAGATATATCCTCCCAAGGAACACCAGGTACAGGCAAAGGCATATATAAACCATGAGGATTGAGTCGTGACTTAGCTTTTTGACATGTAGTGCATCGAGCAATAAAATGCTCAACATCCCGTCTCATCTTTGGCCAAAAGAAATGTGTAGCAAGTACGTCCTCCGTCTTCTTCACGCCAAAGTGTCCCATTAATCCTCCTCCATGCGCCTCCTGCAACAACAAAAGACGAACGGAGCTAGATGGAATGCATAGCTTGTTAGCACGAAACACAAATCCATCGTTAACGACAAACTTGTTCCACATTCTTCCTTCTTTACAATTCTGCATTACATCTTTAAAATCAGCATCATGCACATATTGATCTTTGATGGTCTCCAAACCAAATATTTTGAAGTCAAGTTGTGAAAGCATAGTATAGCGACGAGACAATGCATCAGCAATAACATTTTCTTTTCCCTTCTTGTGTTTAATGACATAAGGGAAAGTCTCAATGAATTCAACCCATTTAGCATGTCAACGATTCAGTTTAGCTTGACTTTTAATATGTTTCAAAGATTCATGATCAGAATGTATAACAAATTCTTTGGGCCATAAATAATGTTGCCATGTTTCTAAAGTCCGAACAAGAGCATATAATTCTTTATCATAAGTAGAATAATTCAGACTAGGCCCACTCAATTTTTCAGAAAAGTATGCAACAGGTTTGCCATCTTGTAATAACACACCTCCTAATCCAATTCCACTAGCATCACATTCAAGCTCAAAAGTCTTATTAAAATCAGGAAGTTGGAGTAAAGGAGCATGTGTCAACTTATCTTTCAATACCGTGAAGGCTTCTTCCTGTGCGGTACCCCAAACAAAAGGTACATCCTTCTTTGTAAGCTCGTTGAGAGGTGCAGCAATGGTGCTGAAATCTCTCACAAAACGCCTATAGAATCCAGCGAGGCCAAGAAAACTCCTCACTTGTGTGACCGTTTTGGGCTGCGGCCAACTCTCAATAGCTTCAATCTTGGCTTTGTCAACTTCAATTCCCTGTGGAGTAACAACATAGCCAAGAAAAGATACTCGGTCGGTGCAAAAGGTGCACTTCCCAAGGTTACCAAACAAACGTGCATCACGTAGAGCAATAAAAACAGCACGTAAATGTTCCAAATGTTCTTCCAAAGATCTGCTATAAATCAGTATGTCATCAAAGTAAACTACCACAAATCGTCCAATGAAAGCACGTAAAACTCCGTTCATTAATCTCATGAAAGTACTAATCTCATGAAAGTACTAGGTGCATTAGTTAACCCAAAAGGCATGACTAACCACTCATATAATCCAAACTTAGTTTTAAATGCTGTTTTCCATTCATCTCCCAATTTCATACGAATTTGATGGTAGCCACTACGCAAATCAACTTTGGAGAATATTGTAGAGCCACTCAATTCATCAAGCATATCATCTAGCCTAGGAATAGGATGACGATAACGAATAGTAATATTATTAATGCCTCTACAATCAACACACATACGTGATGTACCATCCTTTTTCGGCACTAGAATAATAGGAACAGCACAAGGACTAAGGGATTCGCGTATATAACCTTTGTCGAGAAGCTCTTGTACTTGGCGCATAATCTCCTTCGTCTCCTCTGGATTGGTACGGTATGGTGCACGGTTTGGCAGTGAAGCACCGGGAATTAAGTCGATCTGATGCTCAATCCCTCGAATAGGCGGTAATCCCGGTGGCACGTCTTGTGGAAAAACGTCAGCGAACTCCTGCAAAATGTTAGTGACAGCAGGAGGCAAAGAGGAAGGCACGTCCTCGAATGAAAATAATGCCTCTTTGCACACAAAAGCATAGCAAACAGATTTGCTGAAATCTAGCTCATCAATATCAGATTTGGTGGCAAATAAACATGCACTTTTCAATTTAATTTCAGAAGCAACACTATATGGTTTATTATTAGGCTTCATTTGTTGCTCAAATTCTTTTGCCACAATCTGATTTTCACTCTTATTCTTCTCCTGTTGTGCTTTATTAGCTCTATTAATATCATCTTTCAAAATGGAATCAGGAGTCATAGGAAGCAAAGTAATATTTTTATCCTTATGAACAAGAGTATAGTGATTGTTTCTACCATGGTGTACAGAATTTTTATCAAATTGCCATGGTCTACCAAGTAATAAGGAACATGCTTGCATAGGTACCACATCACAATCAACATAATCAGCATATGTAGAGATACTAAAATGCACACGAACAGTACGTGTTACCTTAACCTTGCCGCTGTTGTTGAACCATTGGATGTAGTAAGGATGTGGATGTGGTCTTGTGGTGAGAGAAAGCTTCTCCACCATCTCCATGCTAGCGAAGTTGTTGCAGCTCCCTCCGTCTATTATGACGCGCACAGAACATTCCTTCACAACTCCCTTGGTATGGAACAAATTGTGCCTCTGATTTTGCTCAGCTAGTGTGACCTGCACACTCAAAACACGTTGAGCAACTAAACATTCATACCTGTCAGCGTCTTCAGGAGCCATGTATTGCGTCTCATGATCAGAATCATCTCCACCATGTTCTTCACGTGTAATAAGAGCCAATGTCTCCTCATCATAGTCACTAGCGGACTCATATCCACCATCCGCAGTAGCAATCATCACACGTGGAGATTTGCATTCCCTCGCATAATGACCTCCTCCCTTACAACGACGACAAATAATATCACTTGTGTGCCCTGTTGATGCCATGGAAGAAGAAGAACGCTGTGCAGGCCCCGCAGGTGCGCTCTTGGCAGATAATGGTGGTTGTGCCTATTTTCTTGTATCACGGCTGGAGGTGGCACCGGATGGAGGTGCTGGCAGTTGAAGTAGAAGATGCACGTGGTGTCCATGATGAAGATCGGCCTGCAGAAAAGTTAGTTCGCCCCAATGCTTGTCGATCCTGCACTTCACGTTCAGCTTTACAAGCAAGATGGAATAAACGAGTGATATTAGTATACTCCTTATAGTCTAGAATGGTCTGAATCTCTCTATTTAATCCACCCAGAAAACGTGCAAGCATAGCTTCATTCTCCTCAACAATACCACATCTAATCATGCCAGTTTGTAATTCCTGATAATATTCTTCTACAGAATTTTTCCCTTGTCTTAAACGCTGCAATTTTTGAAGCAATTCACGTTGATAATATGGTGGAACCCAACGCGTACGCATAGCAGTTTTCAAAGCAGCCCAAGTAGTTGGAATAGGATATAATCTACAATGCTCAGACCACCATACACATGCAAAACTAGTGAAAGCACAAACAGCAGCAGCAACTCGTCTCTCCTCAGGATATTGTAAACATGTAAATCGTTGTTCAATTTCTAACTCCCAAGTAAGATATATATCAGGACATATCTACCCTCAAATGGTGGAATATTCAATTTCAGTTTAGGAATATGGACATCATCTCGTACCTGAGGTGGTGGTGCAGGCCTACCATTACGAATATATACCTGAGGTCGACCTGCTGGTGGTGGTGCTGGTGGCTGCTCGTAGATCTGATTTTGATCAACCTCATCCTCATAATCGCCCGCATACTCATCCTCCTCCTGGGTACCAGCAACAGCAGTAGCAGGAGCCACAGAAGTATCAACAGCAGCACCAACAGTTTGGCCAAACGCAAGAGGAACACGGCTCGCTCGGCGAAGGTCTATTTCGCGACGTGGAGGTAGTCGTTGTTGTTGTTGTTGGAGAGGTGCGTTAGGTGCAGCGGGTGGTGGTGGTGGAAGACGCGCGAGCAATTCATTAAATCTGTTATCGAGCTTTGTTTCGAACGTCTTCTCAAGGCCAGTGATCTTCTCCATGGCCTCTTCAAAATTGTTCAGCACATCTTGCACCTGTTCAGTCATCATTTGCTGAAACTTATCATGAAGCTCCTTGTTCGATAAATTCTCCTAGTCAATCTCGTCGGCTTGTGATCCTGGCATGGTTAGCAGCAATAGAAACACACAAGAATATGATCCTACAGTTTGTGGCTTTTTCGTGGACTATAGGTATGAAGAACAGACTCGATCTAAACTACTAAAAAACTGTAAAATCTCACCGAGCAACCTGGAAATCTGATACCACTTGATAGAGGCAAAGGTGTCCCGTCTTTCGATGAGATGGTGGATTTCGCTTTGGTGGAAGTCGACTTTGACGATCCGACTACGAACGTGCGAGGACGTCGCGCCTTAGCAATCGCTAAACCAACTCCGAGAGGTTATTGACCACGCCGGAGCACGATCAACCTGACCACGAGGGTCTGTTTCCTGCGAGCAAACGAAGAACAAGCAAGAAACTAAGATTGCAATCTGGATATTGCGAATATAAGATGAAAGCTTTATTGATCAAGGTGGGGTTCTGTGACGCCTTTGTCTGGTCGTTGAACACAAACGAAGTACGCGAAGTTGCAGCTATGGCGAACTTTTAATCTAAACAAAACCCAAGGAAAAGCTACTAGATGGATCTACTTATATAGGAGCAAGGGGTGGCGGCCAAGGAGGTGGGAGGACGTTCCAAGGCAGCCTAAAACTAAATCTAGGTCGTACAAGGCCAATGGGCCCAAGTGGAGGTGACGTAACACCTTTGGACTTGTAGTTTGACTCGGATTCTGCTGCAGCATCAGATTGTTTCGTCCACAACTCAACGCTCCGGACGAATTTGAAGGTGATTCCAATTGGGTTGGAAAGTGCACGAAATCTAGTTTCCAACAAAAAAAGAATCACCCAATTCGGAGTCCGTATGAAAAACTTGTGTGCGTTTTGAGTCAGGTGTGTCTGTGCAGTCCGAATCTGAATCCAGAACGTGAGAGACTTGGACTCTATCTTCTCTTTGGCCAAAAGTGACGTGAGAGAACTTTGTGGACAGCAAATAAACATCTCTTTCTTCCTTATCTTCATATGTGGATTGTACAAATGTCCCATACACCTGCAATTAGACAAAACACAAAAGTGTGTGAAGTATTTTTGTTCTGGATAACATAAATAGATTATTGAATAGTTTGCACTAGAAATCACCTGACAAATATGCATATATGCAATATTTTTGGTCATATCCAAGGTAGTCATGTCCTCATCATCTCCTCTGGATTGGTACGGTATGGTGCACGGTTTGGCAGTGAAGCACCGGGAATTAAGTCAATCTGATGCTCAATCCCTCGAATAGGCGGTAATCCCGGTGGCACGTCTTGTGGAAAGACGTCAGCGAACTCCTGCAAAATGTTAGTGACAGCAGGAGGCAAAGAGGAAGGCACGTCCTCGAATGAAAATAATGCCTCTTTGCACACAAAAGCATAGCAAACAGATTTGCTGAAATCTAGCTCATCAATATCAGATTTGGTGGCAAATAAACATGCACTTTTCAATTTAATTTCAGAAGCAACACTAGATGGTTTATTATTAGGCTTCATTTGTTGCTCAAATTCTTTTGCCACAATCTGATTTTCACTCTTATTCGTCTCCTGTTTTGCTTTATTAGCTCTATTAATATCATCTTTCAAAATGGAATCAGGAGTCATCGGAAGCAAAGTAATATTTTTATCCTTATGAACAAGAGTATAGTGATTGTTTCTACCATGGTGTACAGAATTTTTATCAAATTGCCATTGTCTACCAAGTAATAAGGAACATGCTTGCATAGGTACCACATCACAATCAACATAATCAGCATATGTAGAGATACTAAAATGCACACGAACAGTACGTGTTACCTTAACCTTGCCGCTGTTGTTGAACCATTGGATGTAGTAAGGATGTGGATGTGGTCTTGTGGTGAGAGAAAGTTTCTCCACCATCTCCATGCTAGCCAAGTTGTTGCAGCTCCCTCCGTCTATTATGACGCGCACAGAACGTTCCTTCACAACTCCCTTGGTATGGAACAAATTGTGCCTCTGATTTTGCTCAGCTTGTGTGACCTGCACACTCAAAACACGTTGAGCAACTAAACATTCATACCTGTCAGCGTCTTCAGGAGCCATGTATTGCGTCTCATGATCAGAATCATCTCCACCATGTTCTTCACGTGTAATAAGAGCCAATGTCTCCTCATCATAGTCACTAGCGGACTCATATCCACCATCCGCGGTAGCAATCATCACACGCGGAGATTTGCATTCCCTCGCATAATGACCTCCTCCCTTACAACGACGACAAATAATTTCACTTGTGTGCCCTGTTGATGCCATGGAAGAAGAAGAACGCTGTGCAGGCCCCGCAGGTGCGCTCTTGGCAGATAATGGTGGTTGTGCCTGTTTTCTTGTATCACGGCTGGAGGTGGCACCGGATGGAGGTGCTGGTGCAGTTGAAGTAGAAGATGCACGTGGTGTCCATGATGAAGGTCGGCCTGCAGAAAAGTTAGTTCGCCCCAATGCTTGTCGATCCTGCACTTCACGTTCAGCTTTACAAGCAAGATGGAATAAACGAGTGATATTAGTATTGATAGAGGCGGGGTGTCCCGATCTTTCGATGAGATGATAACTATCGATTTGGTGAAGACGACTTTGACGATCCGACTACAAACGTGCACGACGTTGCGCCTTAGCAATCGCTAAACCAATCTCCTGAGGTTACTGACGATGCTGGAAGCACGGTCAGCCTGACCACGAAGGTCTATTCCTGCAAGCAATAGAAGAACGAGCAAGAATATGATAAATCAATCTGAATATTGCAAATAAATATGAAGTATTGATAATGGTGGGGATCCGGAAGCGGTCTTGGTCTGGTCGTTGGACACAAACGAAGTACACGAAGTTGCAATGGCTAACTTTTAACTAAACAAATCCCAAGGAAAAGCTACTAGATGGATCTACTTATATAGGAGCAAGGGGTGGCGGCCAAGGAGGTGGGAGGACGTCCCAAGGCAGCCTAAAACTAAATCTAGGTCGTACAAGGCCAATGGGCCCAAGTGGAGGTGATGTAACACCTTTGGACTTGTAGTTTGACTCGGATTCTGCTGCAGCATCAGATTGTTTCGTCCACAACTCAGCGCTCCGGACGAATTTGAAGGTGATTCCAATTGGGTTGGAAAGTGCACGAAATCTAGTTTCCAACAAAAAAAGAATCACCTAATTCGCAGTCCGTATGAAAAACTTGTGTGCGTTTTGAGTCAGGTATGTCTGTGCAGTCCGAATCTGAATCCAGAACGTGAGAGACTTGGACTCTATCTTCTCTTGGGCCAAAAGTGACGTGAGAGTACTTTTTGGACAGCAAATAAACATCTCTTTCTTCCTTATCTTCATATGTGGATTGTACAAATGTCCCATACACCTGCAATTAGACAAAACACAAAAATGTGTGAAGTATTTTTGTTCTGGATAACATAAATAGATTATTGAATAGTTTGCACTAGAAATCACCTGACAAATATGCATATATGCAATATTTTTGGTCATATCCAAGGTAGTCATGTCCTCATCATCCTCCCCTTCTTGAAAATAAAGCCGTCCTCGGCGTTGCTTAATCTGAAATGTGGCTAACAAAAGAGACAAGGTGTACATGTTGTATATGTATATGTCATCCATTTTTACTTCCCTTGATTTTTGCATATATGACACATGAATAGATGAGTAACTTGCATAGTTCATAAAATCTAAAGCCAAAAAAGCACAAGAAGTAGAAGGCATGAAAATATTGCAACTCAGTTTGCACATATAAGTGAAGCTCTTATTCATTTCAAAAGATTGACAATGTTCATCATTAAACCATCCCAACATTGGTGAATAAACCTTACTTGCATCAAATTTACATGCTACAACATGCTTAAATAAGCAAACATGCAATAAGTCATTCAACACAGAATCATCACCAAGATTAGAGGTCATATCAAAATGATTAAACATTGGTTCTTTTGCATCAATAGTTAATTCAATGGGTGCACTCAAAATTGTTGGTATTTCAGTTGTTTGATCACATGGCAAAGTCAAATTATCAACGTAGTCCTCTAAAATAGGTGGTGTGATCAAAGTAGTGGGTAGCTCATCAGATGGTGCATTCAAATTGACAAGGCATTCATCATTCTCATGTAGAGATGGAAGATCAGTACCTTTGTCATTACCTCTTATGATCAACTCAGATAATGTAGCCACTCTCGGGGGCGATGTGTCACATGGTGGAGGTGATGTAGTCCTGACAACAACGGATGTGGTTGTCATAGTATGCCTAGTAGTTGAAGGAACAATCATATCAACTCTTGGAATGTGCACCGTGCGCTTGTTCTCCTCGTGGCCAACACGTTGTTTTATTTCCTGTTCAGCTTTGCAAGCAAGATGAAACAAATGGTCCATAGGATAACACTCTTCATGAATTAGTATCTCTTGAATATCACGGTTTAATCCTCCCCAAAATCTATCCATAAAATCATCTTCATTTTCTTCTAAAGAGGAATGCAACAAGGTAGTTTGTAAATCATCATAATATTTTGTTACAGTTTCACTACCTTGTTTTAAGTGTTGCAACTTCTTAATCATGTCACGAGTATAATAAGCAGGGACGAAAGTATGTCGCATGGCAAGTTTCAAATCATCCCAAGTAGTAGGTATATAATCAGGGTGTAACCGACAATATTCACTCCACCAAACCAAAGCATAACCAGTGAAAGAACCAACCGCAACCTTAACCTTTTTATGTTCATCGAAATTATGGGAAGCAAATATATTTTTTATGCCGAACTCCCATTCAATATATAAAGCAGGTTTAAAACGGCCATTAAATGGTGGTATAGATACATTAACCTGATCATGTGCATTTGGATGTTTGTGCACCTCTCGTGACGGTTGTGGTATTTGCAAAGGTGGTGGCACGTCTCCCGCGATCGACAAAGCCCATGAATTGACTCTGGATCCTGTCATGATTAGTAGAACAAGAAACAAAACCCAAAAATAATGTTCCTATAACTACTAGGATGTGGTGGTAAAACGCTCACAGTAAACCAAATATCAATGTCTTACAAGTTCTTACCATGCAACAGGCGGTGATCGGCAACCAGCGGTGTCAAGTAACTCCGAATATTGAGTAAAGCGATTGCCAGGGGAGCGTACGTATACACGATGTAGAAATATGTGGAGCTGGGTTGGCTATATATGGTAGCAAAAGATTAGCAATAATCAATTCAAAGATGCAATGTTGAATAAACGCTCAACGACGGTACTGTGCTGGTCCTAGGCTAGACCGGACTAGAGACGCGAGCCTAGAACACTAATGAGGTCACGGCGTAGCACAACTAGCATCAATGAAGGATACTAAGTAGCTCTTGACAGCAAGATATAAGTGAAGATCACAACGCCAGTGAAGATAATGATGAAAAACAACTGCCAAGCAGGATATACAACAACTCTCTCTCCAACTTTCCTCTTTGAAAAGTTTGAGACAATTTTCTGATAAATTCTTTCAAAGAATGCTACTAACTCAAGCTTTCCAATGCAAAAAGAATCACTCAATTCCGAGTTGATATGAGGAGTCAAAGAATTCTAAAACTGGCCTGAAAAATTGGAACAAGTTGTGTTCACGAACTTCGGAGGGCAAAAAGACCTATTTAGAAGCCGATTTTGAGGTGTCAAATATTGAACAAGCTTCTGCAACTATTTAGATGCGGCTCGTCGCTATCTTCAATTTGAGTACTCACGGAGCCAAAACTGACTTCGTATGAGGAAGATACACCTGTTTACTGAACAGTGCGCAAAACAGATTCCAATCCGAATTCAGGTACGAGATTGATTCTAGATAGATCCAATTTTTTTTTCTTCTCTCTTTTTTTTCTCACGCCTTTTTTTTCTTTTTCTTCTCCCTCTTTTTCTTTTTTTTTCTTTCCTTTTTTCTCTCTTTTTTTTCTTTATATTCTTTTTCTCCCTCTTTCCAAGACAAACTAGATAAGATGCAGATTCGATCAGGCGAAGATGTGAGTGACCTCAACTATGATTATGACAATAAACAGTGCGTAGCACATGGTGGAAATTGGTGGATGGGATGGTGGACAGCGGATGGGATAATGATGCCGCGGCGACGTGACTAATGTGAACAGAACTCGAAACTCTAAACGAACTAGACACTAAGACCAGCAACTCGACACGACGATGCAACCAATAATTCAACTATGCAAGCAATGAAAAGAAAATTGCAAAGGCTCAGACTGGCTTGGATAAAGGATGAATAGATCTAACTCTTTTTTGTGGATTTTTCTTGGCCAATAGGTAAGAAAATAAATCTAATCTAGGAACACTGGAAATTCTCACCGAGCAACCTGAAAACTGATACCACTTGATAGAGGCGGGGTGTCCCGATCTTTCGATGAGATGATAACTATCGATTTGGTGAAGACGACTTTGACGATCCGACTACAAACGTGCACGACGTTGCGCCTTAGCAATCGCTAAACCAATCTCCTGAGGTTACTGACGATGCTGGAAGCACGGTCAGCCTGACCACGAAGGTCTATTCCTGCAAGCAATCGAAGAACGAGCAAGAATATGATAAAGCAATCTGAATATTGCAAATAAATATGAAGTATTGATAATGGTGGGGATCCGGAAGCGGTCTTGGTCTGGTCGTTGGACACAAACGAAGTACACGAAGTTGCAATGGCTAACTTTTAACTAAACAAATCCCAAGGAAAAGCTACTAGATGGATCTACTTATATAGGAGCAAGGGGTGGCGGCCAAGGAGGTGGGAGGACGTCCCAAGGCAGCCTAAAACTAAATCTAGGTCGTACAAGGCCAATGGGCCCAAGTGGAGGTGATGTAACACCTTTGCACTTGTAGTTTGACTCGGATTCTGCTGCAGCATCAGATTGTTTCGTCCACAACTCAACGCTCCGGACGAATTTGAAGGTGATTCCAATTGGGTTGGAAAGTGCACGAAATCTAGTTTCCAACAAAAAAAGAATCACCTAATTCGGAGTCCGTATGAAAAACTTGTGTGCGTTTTGAGTCAGGTATGTCTGTGCAGTCCGAATCTGAATCCAGAACGTGAGAGACTTGGACTCTATCTTCTCTTGGGCCAAAAGTGACGTGAGAGAACTTTTTGGACAGCAAATAAACATCTCTTTCTTCCTTATCTTCATATGTGGATTGTACAAATGTCCCATACACCTGCAATTAGACAAAACACAAAAATGTGTGAAGTATTTTTGTTCTGGATAACATAAATAGATTATTGAATAGTTTGCACTAGAAATCACCTGACAAATATGCATATATGCAATATTTTTGGTCATATCCAAGGTAGTCATGTCCTCATAACATAAATAGATTATTGAATAGTTTGCACTAGAAATCACCTGACAAATATGCATATATGCAATATTTTTGGTCATATCCAAGGTAGTCATGTCCTCATCAAGTATACTCCTTATAGTCTAGAATGGTCTGAATCTCTCTATTTAATCCACCCAGAAAACGTGCAAGCATAGCTTCATTCTCCTCAACAATACCACATCTAATCATGCCAGTTTGTAATTCCTGATAATATTCTTCTACAGAATTTTTCCCTTGTCTTAAGCGCTGTAATTTTTGAAGCAATTCACGTTGATAATATGGTGGAACCCAACGCGTACGCATAGCAGTTTTCAAAGCGGCCCAAGTAGTTGGAATAGGATACAATCTACAATGTTCAGACCACCATACACATGCAAAACTAGTGAAAGCACAAACAGCAGCAGTAACTCGTCTCTCCTCAGGATATTGTAAACATGTAAATCGTTGTTCAGTTTCTAACTCCCAAGTAAGATATATATCAGGAACATATCTACCCTCAAATGGTGGAATATTCAATTTCAGTTTAGGAATATGGACATCATCTCGTACCTGAGGTGGTGGTGCAGGCCTACCATTACGAATATATACCTGAGGTCGACCTGCTGGTGGTGGTGCTGGTGGCTGCTCGTAGATCTGATTTTGATCAACCTCATCCTCATAATCGCCCGCATACTCATCATCCTCCTGGGTACCAGCAACAGCAGTAGCAGGAGCCACAGAAGTATCAACAGCAGCACCAACAGTTTGGCCAAACGCAAGAGGAACACGGCTCGCTCGGCGAAGGTCTATTTCGCGACGTGGAGGTAGTCGTTGTTGTTGTTGTTGGAGAGGTGCGTTAGGTGCAGCGGGTGGTGGTGGTGGAAGACGCGCGAGCAATTCATTAAATCTGTTAGCGAGCTTTGTTTCGAACGTCTTCTCAAGGCCAGTGATCTTATCCATGGCCTCTTCAAAATTGTTCAGCACATCTTGCACCTGTTCAGTCATCATTTGCTGAAACTTATCATGAAGCTCCTTGTTCGATAAATTCTCCCAGTCAATCTCGTCGGCTTGTGATCCTGGCATGGTTAGCAGCAATAGAAACACACAAGAATATGATCCTACAGACTACGAACAAGTGGTGGTGGTGGGTGTCACAAATCCGTCAAGCAAAACTCAAATTCTTACCAGTTCTTACCCAGCAACAGGCGGTGATCGGCAACCGTTGTAGTCAAAACTCTCAAAGCTTGGATAGAGCGATTACCAGGGAGAGTCAAACGCACGACGTAGATGTATGTGGAGCTGGGAAGGCTTATACTATGGTAGCAAAAAGGGTCAGCAATAATCAATTCAGAGATGCAAAGTTGAATAAATGCTCAACGACGGTACTGTGCTGGTCCTAGGCTAGACTGTGCTAGAGACGCGAGCCTAGAACACCAACAAAATCACGGCGCGGCACGTAAACAAGGGAAAAGCACACTCTGAAAAAAAAATTTCGCTCTTTTTTTCTTTTGCGCTCTTTTTTTTTGCGCTGTTTTTTTTTTGCGAAAAATCACTATAATGGCGAGTGTCTCAAAACTCTTCCTAGCTCAAACTGACAGGATGGGCACGAAATTTTTCGACCAATTTTTTTTTTTCGACTGCCCGGACCCAAAAACTGGAAACGGGTCAAAAAAAACTTCCTATAATGGCACCTGTCTCAAAACACTCAGAAACACCTAAAAATAGGATAGCCAGAAAATTTTTCGAAAAATGCGTTTTCGAAAAATGGCCTAAACGGAGCGTGGCTACCCGACTCCGTCAAGGAAACACGAATCGGAAACTAGATGGATCCCGAAAACAAACCTAATAAGCAAGGAACTCGGATTGGTGGTGGATATATGGTGGTGGTATATGGCAGCGGTGGTGGTAACGGTGGTAGTATATGGATATGGATCGGTGGTGGTATATGGACACGGATTGATGGTGGTATATGGATACGGATTCGGAGCGGTGGTGGTAGATGGCAGGGGTGATGATGATGGTGCGGCGGCGGCGTGACAACTTATGACCAGAACTCGAAACTCTAAAAGACTAGACTCTAAGACCAGCAACTAGACACGACGATGCAACCGCAAATTCAACAAAGCAAAAACCCTAAAAAGATTATGCAAAGGCTCAGATTGGTTCGAATATGATGAACTAACCCTAATTTTTTTTGTGGCTTTTTCGTGGACTGTAGGTATGAAGAACAGACTCGATCTAAACTACGAAAAACTGTAAAATCTCACCGAGCAACCTGGAAATCTGATACCACTTGATAGAGGCAAAGGTGTCCCGTCTTTCGATGAGATGGTGGATTTCGCTTTGGTGGAAGTCGACTTTGACGATCCGACTACGAACGTGCGAGGACGTCGCGCCTTAGCAATCGCTAAACCAACTCCGAGAGGTTATTGACCACGCCGGAGCACGATCAACCTGACCACGAGGGTCTGTTTCCTGCGAGCAAACGAAGAACAAGCAAGAAACTGAGATTGCAATCTAGATATTGCGAATATAAGATGAAAGCTTTATTGATCAAGGTGGGATTCTGTGACGCCTTTGTCTGGTCGTTGAACACAAACGAAGTACGCGAAGTTGCAGCTATGGCGAACTTTTAATCTAAACAAAACCCAAAGTCTAAACGATGCCCTAAGGGCTGTATATATGGAGGAAGAGGGGGGGATTTTCGTGGCCCTTGGTGGAGGGGTCCAAAAAAAAACCCTATCTCTTGTTTCCCCACACATACGGACTCTAAAAATAGCCTATACTTATGTATTTCGAAATTACATGGGCCTGGCCCAATAATAAGGTGACGCAGCACCTAAAATAGCCTCGGGACGAAATTTATGAAGTGGCATCTTGTATATTTCGTCCAAGGCTTCATGCACCCATTATGGTGGCTTCAAAGTCCTGAAATCATCACTTGTAACTCCGTTCTTGTTCCCCTTGCGCATGCCATCATCTCCATGCTTGTTCTTGCTCCAATGTTCATCCTTCTCCAAGCTAGGCCCTTCATTTGTAAGCAAAACAAATGTATCCAATTTAGGCAGCATCATATTCTCATGAACATTAAAATCATTACCAAGAAACGAAAGTACCTGGTAATTTAGTTGGCGTGCACGAGCTCTAGTAATTGGTCCAGTATGTGATGAGGACATGACTACCTTGGATATGACCAAAAATATTGCATATATGCATATTTTTCAGGTGATTTCTAGTGCAAACTATTCAATAATCTATTTGTGTTATCCAGAACAAAAATACTTCACACACTTTTGTGTTTTGTCTAATTGCAGGTGTATGGGACATTTGTACAATCCACATATGAAGATAAGGAAGAAAGAGATGTTTATTTGCTGTCCAATAAGTTCTCTCACATCACTTTTGGCCCAAAAGAAGATAGAGTCCAAGTCTCTCACGTTCTGGATTCAGATTCGGACTGCACAGACATACCTGACTCAAAACGCACACAAGTTTTTCATACGGACTCCGAATTGGGTGATTCTTTTTTTGTTGGAAACTAGATTTCGTGCACTTTCCAACCCAAGTGGAATCACCTTCAAATTCGTCCGGAGCGTTGAGTTGTGGACGAAACAATCTGATGCTGCAGCAGAATCCGAGTCAAACTACAAGTCCAAAGGTGTTACATCACTTCCACTTGGGCCCATTGGCCTTGTACGACCTAGATTTAGTTTTAGGCTGCCTTGGGACGTCCTCCCACCTCCTTGGCCGCCACCCCTTGCTCCTATATAACTAGATCCATCTAGTAGCTTTTCCTTGGGATTTGTTTAGTTAAAAGTTAGCCATTGCAACTTCGTGTACTTCGTTTGTGTCCAACGACCAGACCAAGACCGCTTACGGATCCCCACCTTTATCAATACTTCATATATACTCGCAATATTCAGATTGCTTTTATCATAATCTTGCTTGATCTTCGATTGCTTGCAGGAATAGACCTTCGTGGTCAGGTTGATTGTGCTCCAGCGTGGTCAATAACCTCTCGGAGTTGGTTTAGCGATTGCTAAGGCGCAACGTCGTGCATGTTTGTAGTCGGATCGTCAAAGTCATCTTCACCAAATCGATAGTTATCATCTCATCGAAAGATCGGGACACCCCGTCTCTATCAAGTGGTATCAGTTTTCAGGTTGCTCGATGAGAATTTCCAGTTTTTCCTAGATTAGATTTTTTCTTACCTATTGTCCAAGAAAAAGCCACAAAAAAAAGTTAGATCTGTTCATCCTTTATCCAAGCCAGTCTGAGCCTTTACAATTTTCTATTCATTGCTTGCATAGTTGAATTATCGGTTGCATCGTCGTGTCAGTTGCTGGTCTTAGTGTCTAGTTCCTTTAGAGTTTCTAGTTCTGTTCACATTAGTCACGCCGCCGCTGCATCATTATCCTTTCCGCTGTCCACCATCCCATCTATTAATTTCCACCACGTGCTGTGCACTGTTCATTGTCATAATCATAGTTGAGGTCATTCACATCTTCGTCTGATCCAATCTGCATCTTATCTAGTTTGTCTTGGAAAGAGGGAGAAAAAAAAGATAGAGAAAAAAAAAGAGAAAAAAGGAAAGAAAAAGAGAGAGATGAAAAAGAAAAAAAAGAGTGAGAAAAAAAGAGAGAAAAAAATTGGATCTATCTAGAATCAATCTCGTACCTGAATTCGGATTGGAATCTGTTTTGCGCACTGTTCAGTAAAACAGGTGTATCTTCGTCATACGAAGTCCGTTTTGGCTCCGTGAGTACTCAAATTGAAGCTAGCGACGAGCCGCATCTAAATAGTTGCATAAGCTAGTTCAATATTTGACACCTCAAAATCGGCTTCTAAATAGGTCTTTTTGCCCTCCGAAGTTCGTGAACACAGCTTGTTCCAATTTTTCAGGCCAGTTTTAGAATTCTTTGACTCCTCATATCAACTCTGAATTGAGTGATTCTTTTTGCATTGGAAAGCTTGAGTTAGTAGCATTCTTTGAAAGAATTTATCAGAAAATTGTCTCAAACTTTTCAAGAGGAAAGTTGGAGAGAGAGTTGTTGTATATCCTGCTTGGCAGTTGTTTTTCATCATTATCTTCACTGCCGTTGTGATCTTCACTTATATCTTGCTGTCAAGAGCTACTTAGTATCCTTCATTGATGCTAGTTGTGCTACGCCGTGACCTCATTAGTGTTCTAGGCTCGCGTCTCTAGTCCGGTCTAGCCTAGGACCAGCACAGTACAGTCGTTGAGCGTTTATTCAACATTGCATCTTTGAATTGGTTATTGCTAATCTTTTGCTACCATATATAGCCAACCCAGCTCCACATATTTCTACACCGTGTATACGTACGCTCCCCTGGCAATCGCTTTACTCAATATTCGGAGTTACTTGACACCGCTGGTTGCCGATCACCGCCTGCTGCATGGTAAGAACTTGTAAGACATTGATATTTGCTTTACTGTGAGCGTTTTACCACCACATCCTAGTAGTTATAGGAACATTATTTTTGGGTTTTGTTTCTTGTTCTACTAATCATGACAGGATCCAGAGTCAATTCATGGGATTTGTCGATCGCGGGAGACGTGCCACCACCTTTGCAAATACCACAACCGTCACGAGAGGTGCACAAACATCCAAATGCACATGATCAGGTTAATGTATCTATACCACCATTTAATGGCCGTTTTAAACCTGCTTTATATATTGAATGGGAGTTCGACATAAAAAATATATTTGCTTCCCATAATTTCAATGAACATAAAAAGGTTAAGGTTGCGGTTGGTTCTTTCACTGGTTATGCATTGGTTTGGTGGAGTGAATATTGTCGGTTACACCCTGATTATATACCTACTACTTGGGATGATTTGAAACTTGCCATGCGACATACTTTCGTCCCTGCTTATTATACTCGTGACATGATTAAGAAGTTGCAACACTTAAAACAAGGTAGTGAAACTGTAACAAAATATTATGATGATTTACAAACTACCTTGTTGCATTCCTCTTTAGAAGAAAGTGAAGATAATTTTATGGATAGATTTTGGCGAGGATTAAACCGTGATATTCAAGAGATACTAATTCATGAAGAGTGTTATCCTATGGACCATTTGTTTCATCTTGCTTGCAAAGCTGAACAGGAAATAAAACGACGTGTTGGCCACGAGGAGAACAAGCGGACGGTGCACATTCCAAGAGTTGATATGGTTGTTCCTTCAACTACTAGGCATACTATGACAACCACATCCGTTGTTGTCAGGACTACATCACCTCCACCATGTGACACATCGCCCCCGAGAGTGGCTACATCATCTGAGTTGATCATAAGAGGTAATGACAAAGGTACTGATCTTCCATCTCTACATGAGAATGATGAATGCTTTGTCAATTTGAATGCACCATCTGATGAGCTACCCACTACTTTGATCACACCACCTATTTTAGAGGACTACGTTGATAATTTGACTTTGCCATGTGATCAAACAACTGAAATACCAACAATTTTGAGTGCACCCATTGAATTAACTATTGATGCAAAAGAACCAATGTTTAATCATTTTGATATGACCTCTAATCTTGGTGATGATTCTGTGTTGAATGACTTATTGCATGTTTGCTTATTTAAGCATGTTGTAGCATGTAAATTTGATGCAAGTAAGGTTTATTCACCAATGTTGGGATAGTTTAATGATGAACATTGTCAATCTTTTGAAATGAATAAGAGCTTCACTTATATGTGCAAACTGAGTTGCAATATTTTCATGCCTTCTACTTCTTGTGCTAATTTTTTGGCTTTAGATTTTATGAACTATGCAAGTTACTCATCTATTCATGTGTCATATATGCAAAAATTAAGGGAAGTAAAAATGGATGACATATACATATACAACATGTACACCTTGTCTCTTTTGTTAGCCACATTTCAGATTAAGCAACGCCGAGGACGGCTTTATTTTCAAGAAGGGGAGGATGATGAGGACATGACTACCTTGGATATGACCAAAAATATTGCATATATGCATATTTGTCAGGTGATTTCTAGTGCAAACTATTCAATAATCTATTTATGTTATCCAGAACAAAAATACTTCACACACTTTTGTGTTTTGTCTAATTGCAGGTGTATGGGACATTTGTACAATCAAAATATGAAGATAAGGAAGAAAGAGATGTTTATTTTCTGTCCAAAAAGTTCTCTCACGTCACTTTTGGCCCAAGAGAAGATAGAGTCCAAGTCTCTCACGTTCTGGATTCAGATTCGGACTGCACAGACATACCTGACTCAAAACGCACACAAGTTTTTCATACGGACTCCGAATTGGGTGATTCTTTTTTTGTTGGAAACTAGATTTCGTGCACTTTCCAACCCAAGTGGAATCACCTTCAAATTCGTCCGGAGCGTTGAGTTGTGGACGAAACAATCTGATGCTGCAGCAGAATCCGAGTCAAACTACAAGTCCAAAGGTGTTACATCACTTCCACTTGGGCCCATTGGCCTTGTACGACCTAGATTTAGTTTTAGGCTGCCTTGGGACGTCCTCCCACCTCCTTGGCCGCCACCCCTTGCTCCTATATAACTAGATCCATCTAGTAGCTTTTCCTTGGGATTTGTTTAGTTAAAAGTTAGCCATTGCAACTTCGTGTACTTCGTTTGTGTCCAACGACCAGACCAAGACCGCTTACGGATCCCCACCTTTATCAATACTTCATATATACTCGCAATATTCAGATTGCTTTTATCATATTCTTGCTTGATCTTCGATTGCTTGCAGGAATAGACCTTCGTGGTCAGGTTGATTGTGCTCCAGCGTGGTCAATAACCTCTCGGAGTTGGTTTAGCGATTGCTAAGGCGCAACGTCGTGCACGTTTGTAGTCGGATCGTCAAAGTCATCTTCACCAAATCGATAGTTATCATCTCATCGAAAGATCGGGACACCCCGTCTCTATCAGTATGTATAGCAGCAGGGGCTGTGGGTGTAACAATTGTATTGATGTCCTCATCATGACCGAGACACAATCTTTCCGAAGAGGTCCCCTTAACCAATAGATAGGCCGGTACGCCTACAATCCCCTACATCCACTAGCCCATCATGGAAAGGATTCCCACAAATTACTCAACTATGCCAGAGTCCATAATGGCTTGTGGCTACACATGGAAGTTTCTAGCATGAATAACATAATGATCCCTTTGAGCCTGGGTGGCGAACCATAGATAAAATCACACGGATACCCCGGGATTCTCCTTTGGACAGCACTGGATTTCCCTAGGTGCCCACAAACCAATCCACCCAGATGTGTGTTAAAGTAGCCACCTTAAGTAAAACCCTTAGTTCATAATAATACTCTCAACTGTCATGAATCACTCAAACCAAACCATGTCTACGAGCATAACATAGCAAAGTATAATAAGCGTAACGTAGTAACTCCCAAGGTTTGAAAAAGGGCAATAGGTACTACCTCAACTACTACTTCCCGAAACCAACATGTTAAACAGATCCTACTCATGCAATGTTTGAGCATTGAGACTAATGCATTAAAACTAGGTAATAAGGGATATGATCAAAGTGTTACTTGCCTTGCTAACAATCTGAAAACCCTAGTGACTCGTAGTAGCATGCTTCACACTCTGGAAACGTTATCGTGCACAAACAATAGCGTACATAAGCAATCAAGCATAAGATGCAGGGGTGAAACTCAAACAAAAATATCCAAATTGAAAGTTCAACTTAAGAGCTTCGATTTGCAAAAAAGAACAACCAAATCGGAGCTACGAAAGTCAAACTATGATCAAAAGAAGTTCGAATTCAAATCTTCTTGCAACCAAATTTTGAATTGTCAAAACCATATTCAAGTTCGTTATTTGGTAAGAGGGGAACAAGGCGAATATTTTGGTGTTGGTTTCACTAGATTTGGACAAACGAGTAAAAAGTTGCGAGGGTTTGAAGATCAGGGACTGATCTGTGATAAAAATAATCGTCGATAGGTCCCTGGCAAAAATAAAAAGAAAAACCTAATGAACGAACATTCGCTATCAGGTAAAAACGAACGAATACGTTTGCTAACGGTGACGTTCGAGTGAACGTTCGCTAATTAGCAAACCCTAAAAAAACAAAACCGATCTAATGGAAAAAACAAAAAAAAAACTGGGGCGTCGGTTCGGCGGTCTTTACCGGTTCTTAAAAAAACC
>NW_021306172.1:24025-40954 GCF_002162155.2 Triticum dicoccoides
TTCGGCGGCGCCGGCGCGGGTGCGGCGCGCAACAACGGCGGCGGGCGACAGGTGTGGCGCCTGCTGCTGCGGCTCCGGTCGAGGTGGGGAGGAGGAGGCGGCGGGGTCGGCGCCTTATAAAGGGGCCAGGGGGAGAGACTTGCGGGAGGGGGCGGTGGCGCGTGTCCGCCTCGGACACGGCGGCGGCCGGCGGCGAGGCTCGGGGCCCTGTCCCGAGTTGGAGCGGGAGGCGGCGCGACTCGTGGGCCGGCCTCCTCGGCTGGGCTTCGGCCCAGTCCGGCGGGAAAAGTTTTTGTTAAAAAAATTCCCCCAAAGAAAATCCTAATAAAATATAAAAAAATTCTAAAAATACCAGAAACAATTTTCACCATCTAAACCTATTATTTAGAACAAAGTGAACATTTTTCTGGCCTAAAATGCAGTTTTCAAAAATGCATATTTTTCTAAATTCAAATAAAATAGCAAATAAAATCCAAATAAAATATAAATTTGATTTTAAATTTTCTTCTCCAATATTCCTTTTTTTTGAAGAAGTCATATTATCTTCTCTCTTTTATTTTAAATATTGGAAATAATTGGAGAGAAAAATATTAAAACCAAATTGATCCTCTTTTCAAATTTGAGAAAGTTCAAATATGAAAATTTATGAAATCCCCAACTCTATCCTTGGGTCCTTCAGTTGCTTAAGATTTCTAGGATCACAACCAAATATGTAAATGAAATATGATATGCATATGATGACCTCGGTATAACATCCAAATTGAAAATTGGGATGTTACAAACCTACCCCCCTTAAGATGAATCTCGCCATCGAGATTCGGGTTGGCTAGAAAATAGGTGCGGGTGGTCTTTCTGTAGGTATTCTTCTCTGTCCCAGGTGGCTTCATCCTCGGTATGGTGGCTCCACTGAACTTTGCAAAACTTGATAACCTTGCTGCGTGTAATTCGGCTGGCAAACTCAAGAATCTTGATGGGTTTTTCCTTGTAGGTTAGATCACTCTCCAACTGAATTGCTTCCAAGGGTGCTGTATCTCTTAGAGGAATATTGGCCATCTCAGCATGGCACTTCTTCAGCTGGGAAACGTGAAACACATCATGGAGGTGGAGGACGGGGTGGCTGAACCGGTGGGACAACGAGATCGACGACGGATCCTCATTATGTAAGGTGGCTGAGGGACGTTGAGGTGTTGATGTGGACGACGTCATCGGGGAGAGGCTCCGGCTGAGTGGCGGACGGAGGAGGGTGTGGGGCTTCACTGGTTTTCACGGCCTCGGTTTACGAATGGGTGGGCTGATGGGATGGGAGTGGGGAACCATGGCTTAGGGACCCACTTGTCCGAAATGTGGGGTAAGTTACGGAAGTACCCCCGCCGATTTGTGCTAGGCGGTTCTTTCGGTGCAGGGGTATCACAGGCATTTCGCTTGTCGGGATTTCACAGGAGGTGGGAGTTTTTGCGCACGTTGTAATTTTGGGATAGCAAGGTGCGGGTTGAGATGGAGGGAGTTTTCGGAGCACAACGAGACAAAGAAGTATCTTAAATATTTCGGGGTAACAAGGCGCGGGTTGAAATTTCCGGACAAGCCTAACGTGTACGGTACCAAATCAATTCGCATTTCCGTCGACGAAAAAACAAAAAGAAATCAATTCGCACCACACAAGAGTCTATTCCCGTGTACTATACCAAATCAATTCGCACTACAAATGCCATTCAAAAGTTTGAATCATGTTATGTTCAATTAAAATATTTCGCTACGTGTATAATGCATGCAACCTGCTACTCAAATGAACGTTTTAGTGCATTCCAAACGTATATACTACCGGTTCAATATGAACTAAATTTAAATTCGTTTCTCTTTTTGAATAAGATCTGCAATAATGATAGTTGTGAAGTCAAACCATTTGAATTTGTTTCTCTATTTTAATAATATTTACAATCATCATTATTGTCAAGTTAAACCATTGTTTGTGTATTATCTTCACAGAACACCACATGATTACTGTCGAGTTAGATATGAAGTATGTGTACTATATGAACTCGAACTCGATTTTTTAATCCACTTTATGTTGATTTCAAATCACAGTACATTTCAAGCTCTAGCTAGATCTGCATAATCTAAACCATGTCTCATATGTATAATGTGTTTATCACATAATGTATGGTGCCCCGCCCCCTAGTCCTACAAGTATTTAGATGTGAGTTGCAAACGCCACACATTACCACAAATTCAAATAAAATGTGAGATTACTCGATATAGTATTGTTTAGATTGTTCGATATTTCGTTGTAAGCTGCAAACACCACATGTATCACAAATTCAAATAAAATGTGAGATTGTTCGGTGTATAGTATGGTTTAGATTGTTCGACATTTAGCTGTGAGTTGCAAACACCATGCATTATCACGTTATGGTATAACGTGTGCAAAACCACAGCACGCGTATCACCGCTATATTCATGCATGCATATGTTTATAACACTATGATCTCCTATTCAAATATATGAATCCACTTTCATATCAAATTATCATCTTTGTTAGTCTCTTACACCCACACAATCCTCTAACCTTTGTAGCTAGCACTAACTTTCACTCGTGCCCTCCCCCTCCCTCAGCATTCCATCCATCGCGCACATTCTTTTTTAGGTCGTTCTCCCACAGTCTCCACAACTCCTTTTCGACACGCACTGATTGATAAACCTCTCCAGTGATGTCTGCCTATAACATACACACACACCTTCCATCTCCTCCTTTCTGTGTCCATGCCTCGTGTCTCTCATACGGTCGGTCCCACACACGTGTAAACTCTCACCCCTCTTTTCATCGATCTCACAATCGCACACTCCTCCCCCTATCTAGCTAGTAGCTCGGCATCTCGCACCACCTCCTAGCTCCATTCTCTCTGTCTATCCGTATCGCTGGGCCTTATTTGCCTCTAACAAATGGATGTACACCGACCGATCTCCCGCTATACATATAGCTAGCTAGGTCCTTATAACTCGTTTTCCCCATGCGTCGATCGATCTACCTCATTAGTTACGTCTCTCCCTTCCCCAACAAACAACAATTGATCTACCGATCTAGTTAGGTTTGCTTACCAAACACATGGTTCCCCTTCATCATCCATGCATGCGTCCCGACACATCTATCACGCACAGGCACACACACAAACACATCCCCATTCTTATTGATAATATTGTAGTTCTACCCTCAGTTTGTCTAGTAGGCCTCTCCCACCATCTTTGAGAAGCAACTCCATCACCCATCCAGCACTCTACCCCTTTCCCCCTCTCTCTCCTCTCTCTCTCCTCTCTCTCTCTCTGTCCAACCTATTTCCCGTCCTTCAGTTATGTATGGATGTCGACTGATCTCCCTCAAGACATAGCTGGGTCTCTCCTTCTCAACACATATACGAGTCGTTCTACCTCTCTAGTTTAAGCCTCTGCCTCTCCCCTCCTCCCTCCACACACCGATACATCAAGCTCTCTAGTAATGTCTCCCTGCCACACACAACTTGCTCTGTGCCCTCTGACATTCTGGTAGGTTAGTTGCCCTATATCTTTGACTTGCACACACACAATTTCGATGGCTCTCTTCATCGATCTCGCACCCACCCACTTGATCCTCTCTTCGACTCTATCGGTATCTATGACCACTCCCTCTCTTCTTGAGGATCGCCCCCTCTATATATGATATCGATAGGCCTCTATTTCACACACATTGCATGTGTCAAATTTTTGTTTGAGATGTCATCGACACATATTCCCACAAATACATTCACAAAATCACCCCCAAACAAAAAACACTCACAAACGCACACACAATCTGTCTAGGTTTGTATCTCTCTCTCACACACACCCACATAGGTGGGGGACGTGCACGAAGAGAAGAGGTGCACGCACAGCGCACATACTCCCATCTCTTTCCCAACCACACCCACGCGGGTACACAGTGGAGCTCATTTCTATACGAAAAGGCAGCCCACGTGGTAATTTGACACGTGTACTGGTTGTCCACTTGATGGAGGATCGTCTACCACTGGTGAACAAACAAATTATGACTTGACGCGTTATGTTAAAAAAGAGGCAAACCATGGGTGAAGGTAGTAACATGGACTAGTAACAAAAGCATGATACTAATCTAAGTTACTCCCCACAATGACCAGCCTTAGTCTTAAACCCCATGAAGAAGTCCCATCGAAAGGAATAGCCATCCTCTACATGTGCTCCTATGTAAAATGAGTAAATGAGACAAAAAGAGAAAGATACAAAGCAAAAAAAAATCACCAGCCTTAGATACAACCCTATTGTATCAGTGAATGATATTTCTACGTCGTGATTGACATGGATATATTATTAACCATGCTATGGAGGTAGAAGCGAATTTTTTATTCGCGGAGGTAGCAGCGTGTGACACCCCAAGCCCGGAGCTTCAGACGCCTTCCATGTTGTCCGAATTTTGTCGTGTGAGTTGTTGGTTTGTTGCATTCATCATTGCATCCTTTGCATTGCATCATGTCATCATGTCATTTAATTTTTAAAAACTCAGCTAAATAAACCGTATGGATCTTCGATCCATTTAAATTGAGGGAACTCACATGGTGGTTTCTCTTTAAAACATACCCTCCCGATATTTAGGGAGATATTATAAAATATTCCATTTTTGGAATTCACCATAACACACTTGCAAAATCCCAATGCCTTTGTTATCACAACTCTTGACCTCTAACTTTGCCATATATCCTTTCGTCATTTTTCGGAGCTCCACCTAAATTCTCAACATTTTTGGGCACTTCGAAAAACATGTCCTAGTTCAAACCTTTTGAATTAAATTCAAAGGAATTTGAATTCAATCTTTCAATCATGACCTTTTCTATTTTCTTCGATCATACACATTTTTTTGAGTCCGGAAAATTATCCGTGTGTTCAACTTCTTCCCCTAACCCCCCCTTTTCCTTTTCTCCTCTTTATTTGTTTTCTGTTAAAAGAATCAAGAAGAGAAGAGAGTGGGAGAAGGGAGCTCATCAGCCAGCTCACCACCAAAGTGGCCCAGCAGCGCGCAGCCCAGCAGCCATCCGCGGCCTCCTAAGGCCCAGTCACTCCGGCCCATCTTTAACACTAGGCCCAGCCGAACATCTCCCTCGAACCCCTCCTCCTTCGTTCCTCCCTCCAGCGCTGCCAGGAGAGGAGCACCTGCGCCCGAGTCATTCTCTCCCTCGATCCCCCTCGTCCTTCACGCCCTGTCGCTGCTCCCAGCGCCGGAGACCCCTCCGACCGTGCCAACCCCGCCGCCAAGCGTCGCCGGCCTCTCCTTCCTCTATCTCCGGCCGTCCCCACTCAGTCCTGCATCGGTGCTCCCCTGCATCTGCGCCTGAGGTCGTGGCCTCCTTGTCCCGATCCATGGGCGAATCACCGGAGCCGCGTCAAGCCGCCGTACCCTACCGTCGCCCCGCACCTCTCCACCTTCGCGGCGTGGCAGGAGCCGCCGCCCGACCTCCTCCATCGCGCGCCCGTCCCCCATGGTGTGCCACCTCGTCCCCGCCTCTCCACCACCAGCACGGCACCGTTGTCACGTTGCTGGCAAGCTTCAAGGCGAGCACCACCCAGAGCTCATCCGCCCGTAGACATCCTTCGTCTCGTCTGCGTCGCTGGAGCCCATCCCCAAGTCCCTCATCGGGATCCATTTTTCCCTGCCGCCGCGCCTCCGTTCTGTCTCCTAGTGGAGGAGATGACCAGCAGTCAAGCTGCATCAAGCGACGACCGCGCGTTGACCACGCCCTTCCTTCACCTATGCGGAGCCGCGAGCCAGCGCCAAGACCTATATCGCCTCTGCCAGCCCCGTGCTGCTGCTTGCATCAGTCAAGCTCCTCTGTCCCGATTCATGGACTATGCATGCATGCACATGTGATGTTTGTTGCTGTTTGTACCGAAGACCACGAGTACAACTACGTCCACAGCGCGCCGTGTACGACTACAACGTGAACAAGTACCATGACGACCTCCGAAGAACTCGGATTCACCAAGTCCCACTACCGTCGCCTCCGGAAGCCTCGGATCCGTTAAGTCCCTCGACGACAAGTGCATGACTATGCGGATTGTACCAAGTACCCCTTCGAGTTGACGAGATCGGCAATTGCAAAACACCAAGTACCACGACGACCATCGACATGTACCCCTACACTGCACCGAAACGCCGAGTACCTCGCCGTGACCCCGAACATCTACGAAAACTTGTGCGACTATGAACGTGAACAACTACCATCGCCATGGATCCGACAAGTTTGCAAGTACAACTACTTCCTCTACGAACTGCGAGAACCGCTACTTTCACTACCGTCGTGAGAACAACTACTTCCCTCGACGTACCCGAAACGCTCCGAGAATGCACCCTTGGAAGGTATAACCGCTGGAACAACGCTCGTGGACGAATGCATGTGATGTATGAAATGCTCGCGTTTGCATCGTGCCCGACGTGTTTCTTGCATGTTCCGCATTGCCATGCCATCATCTCGTGGGAACCCGGTAACCGGGATCACTCCCCGTCACTCTTGCATGTTCCGCACACTTGTTCTTTTCCACCGGCATCTCAATCGAGTTACCAAAACCGGAACGTTGCCGTGGCACCATTTTCGTTATCATCACCGTGGCTGTAACACCCTCGATGCGACTATAGCTCCCACGTGTCGAGGCACGACTTAGAGACATAATCGCACTGAAGGCATATGTCGCAAGTAAGGTAATCTTTACACATCCCATGTAATATAATAATGAAGGGGAGATAACATAGTTGGCTTACACTCGCCATGTCAATCAAGGTACATAAATAACATTACATCATCCAAACACTCATGCCCCGACTACGGCGCCAAAATAAAAGATAACCCAACATGCGACACGGTCCCGATCACCCAAAACTGGGCACCACTACTGATCATCAGGAAAGGAAACATAATAACGTTGAGAGTCTTCGTCGAACTCCCACTTGAGCTCAAGCGCGTCACCTGGAGCGGAATCATCAGGCCCTGCATCTGGTGTAATAGTAATCTGTGAGCCACAGGGACTCAGCAATATCGCACCCTCGCGATCAAGACTATTTAAGCTTAATAGGTATGGCAAGGTAAATATAAGTGGAGCTGCGGCAAGCGACTAGCAAGTATGGTGGCTATCCTGTTCGTAAAAGAGAGCGAGAAGAGGAGGCAAAGCGCGAGCGAGAAACTAGAGAGCAACCTGCGCAAGCATTACTCCAACACCATGTCCACTTCCCGGACTCCGCCGAGAAGAGGCCATCACGGTAACACACTTAGTTGATTCATTTTAGTTAAGTTAAGGTTTAAGTTATCTACAACCAGACATTAACAAATTCCCATCTGCCCATAACTGCGGGCACGGCTTTCGAAAGTTCAAATCCCTGCAGGGGAGTCCCAACTTAGCCCATGACAAGCTCTCACGGTCAACGAAGGAATAGACCTCCTCCCGAGACGTTCCGATCAGACTCGGTATCTCGGTTCTTCAAGACACTTTGACAGGTTAAAACAAGACCAGCAACACCGCCCGAATGTGCCGACAAATCCCGACAGGAGCTGCACATATCTCGTTCTCAGGGCACACTCAGATTGTCTAAACTTCCGGTAGGCCAGCCCAGAGTTGCCCCTGGTAGCCACCGGCGGCTGACGAGTTGGACCAACACTCAGAGGAGCACTGGCCTGGGGGGGTTTAAATAAGATGACCCTCGGGCTCCGGAAACCCAAGGGAAAAAGAGGCTAGGTGGCAAATGGTAAAACCAAGGTTAGGCATTGCTGGAAAAGCTTTAATCAAGGCGAACTATCAAGGGGTTCCCATTATAACCCAACCGCGTAAGGAACGCAAAGTCCGGGAACATAACACCGATATGACGGAAACTAGCGCGGCGAGAGTGGAACAAAACACTAGGCGAGAGGCCGAGCCTTCCACCCTTTACCAAGTATATAGATGCATTAAGATAACATAGAAATATAATGATATCCCAACAAGTAAATAAATGTTCCAACAAGGAACGGCCTCCAATCTGCACCTGCAACTGGCAATGCTATAAGAGGGGCTGAGCAAAGCGGTAACATAGCCAATCAACGGTTTGCTAGGACATGGTGGGTTAGAGGTTTGACATGGCAATTTGGGAGGCTTGAAAGCAAATGGTAGGCATCTTAGCATTGGCATAGCAAAAGAGCGAGCAATCTAGCATAGCAAAGATAGTAGTGATTTCGAGGGTATGATCATCTTGCCTGCAAAGTTGTTAGAGTTGACTGGATCCTCGAAAGCAAACTCAACGGGCTCCTCGTTAGCGAACTCGTCTCCCGGCTCTACCCAAACAAGACAAACAAGCAACAAGGACACAATCAACCACGTGCAAGGATCAAACAATATGATGCAAGGATGGTATGCTATGGGGGATGCGATGCGGGATGCATATGCAAGATGTGACAGGAAAAGCAAGAACCTGGCCTGATGAGGACATCAATACAATTGTTACACCCACAACCCCTGCTGCTATACATACTGGACCAATTACTAGAGCTCGTGCACGCCAACTAAATTACCAGGTACTTTCGTTTCTTGGTAATGATTCTAATGTTCATGAGAATATGATGCTGCCTAAATTGGATACATTTGTTTTGCTTACAAATGAAGGGCCTAGCTTGGAGAAGGATGAACATTGGAGCAAGAACAAGCATGGAGATGATGGCATGCGCAAGGGGAACAAGAACGGAGTTACAATTGATGATTTCAGGACTTTGAAGCCACCATAATGGGTGCATGAAGCCTTGGACGAAATATACAAGATGCCACTTCATAAATTTCGTCCCGAGGCTATTTTAGGTGCTGCGTCACCTTATTATTGGGCCAGGCCCATGTAATTTCGAAATACATAAGTATAGGCTATTTTTAGAGTCCGTACGTGTGGGGAAACAAGAGATAGGGTTGATTTCGGACCCCTCCACCAAGGGCCACGAAATTCCCCCCTCTTCCTCCATATATACAGCCCTTAGGGCATCGTTTAGACTTTGGGTTTTGTTTAGATTAAAAGTTCGCCATAGCTGCAACTTCGCGTACTTTGTTTGTGTTCAACGACCAGACAAAGGCGTCACAGAACCCCACCTTGATCAATAAAGCTTTCATCTTATATTCGCAATATCCAGATTGCAATCTCAGTTTCTTGCTTGTTCTTCGTTTGCTCGCAGGAAACAGACCCTCGTGGTCAGGTTGATCGTGCTCCGGCGTGGTCAATAACCTCTCGGAGTTGGTTTAGCGATTGCTAAGGCGCGACGTCCTCGCACGTTCGTAGTCGGATCGTCAAAGTCGACTGCCACCAAAGCGATATCCATCATCTCATCGAAAGACGGGACACATTTGCCTCTATCAAGTCCATCCTCCCCTTCTTGAAATGAAGTCGTCCTCGACGGAAGTTCATCTTCGTCACCCAAATAAGGCTTCAAATCTGCAATGTTAAAAGTGGGACTAACCCCAAAATCTGCAGGCAGCTCAAGTTTATATGCATTATCATTTATTTTCTCTAACACCTTAAAGGGACCATCAGCACGTGGCATTAGCTTTGATTTGCGCAAATCAGGAAATCTATCCTTACGCAAATGTAACCAAACAAGATCTCCAGGTGCAAACACAACATGTTTTCTACCCTTATCTCCAGCAAGTTTATATTTAGCATTCATACGCTCAATGTTTTCCTTAGTTAACTCATGCATTTTTAAAATCAATTCAGCACGTTGTTTAGCATCAAAATTAACCTTCTTCGAAGATGGAAGAGGCAACAAATCAATAGGTGCACGAGGTAGGAAACCATACACAACTTCAAAAGGACACATCTTAGTAGTAGAATGCAATGAACGATTATAAGCAAATTCAATATGAGGCAAGCATTCCTCCCACATTTTCTTATTATTCTTCAAAACAGCCCTAAGCATAGTAGACAACGTTCTATTGACTACTTCAGTTTGTCCATCAGTTTGGGGGTGACAAGTAGTACTAAAAAGCAGTTTAGTCCCCAACTTAGCCCATAAACATCTCCAAAAGTGGCTAAGAAATTTAGTATCACGATCTGAAACAATAGTATTTGGCACACCATGCAAGCGAATAATTTCACGAAAGAACAAATCAGCAACATTAACAGCATCATCGCTTTTATGACATGGTATAAAGTGGGCCATTTTCGAGAATCTATCCACGACAACAAATATGCTATCCCTCCCCTTCTTTGTTCGAGGTAAACCTAAAACAAAGTCCATAGATATATCCTCCCAAGGAACACTAGGTACAGGCAAAGGCATATATAAACCATGAGGATTGAGTCGTGACTTAGCTTTTTGACATGTAGTGCATCGAGCAATAAAACGCTCAACATCCCGTCTCATCTTTGGCCAAAAGAAATGTGTAGCAAGTACGTCCTCCGTCTTCTTCACGCCAAAGTGTCCCATTAATCCTCCTCCATGCGCCTCCTGCAACAACAAAAGACGAACGGAGCTAGCTGGAATGCATAGCTTGTTAGCACGAAACACAAATCCATCGTTAACGACAAACTTGTTCCACATTCTTCCTTCTTTACAATTCTGCATTACCTCTTTAAAATTAGCATCATGCACATATTGATCTTTGATGGTCTCCAAACCAAATATTTTGAAGTCAAGTTGTGAAAGCATAGTATAGCGACGAGACAATGCATCAGCAATAACATTTTCTTTTCCCTTCTTGTGTTTAATGACATCAGCAATTCAGACTAGGCCCACTCAATTTTTCAGAAAAGTATGCAACAGGTTTGCCATCTTGTAATAACACACCTCCGAATCCAATTCCACTAGCATCACATTCAAGCTCAAAAGTCTTATTAAAATCAGGAAGTTGGAGTAAAGGAGCATGTGTCAACTTATCTTTCAATACCGTGAAGGCTTCTTCCTGTGCGGTACCCCAAACAAAAGGCACATCCTTCTTTGTAAGCTCGTTGAGAGGTGCAGCAATGGTGCTGAAATCTCTCACAAAACGCCTATAGAATCCAGCGAGGCCAAGAAAACTCCTCACTTGTGTGACCGTTTTGGGCTGCGGCCAACTCTCAATAGCTTCAATCTTGGCTTTGTCAACTTCAATTCCCTGTGGAGTAACAACATAGCCAAGAAAAGATACTCGGTCGGTGCAAAAGGTGCACTTCCCAAGGTTACCAAACAAACGTGCATCACGTAGAGCAATAAAAACAACACGTAAATGTTCCAAATGTTCTTCCAAAGATCTGCTATAAATCAGTATGTCATCAAAGTAAACTACCACAAATCGTCCAATGAAAGCACGTAAAACTTCGTTCATTAATCTCATGAAAGTACTAGGTGCATTTGTTAACCCAAAAGGCATGACTAACCACTCATATAATCCAAACTTAGTTTTAAATGCTGTTTTCCATTCATCTCCCAATTTCATACGAATTTGATGGTAGCCACTACGCAAATCAACTTTGGAGAATATTGTAGAGCCACTCAATTCATCAAGCATATCATCTAGCCTAGGAATAGGATGACGATAACGAATAGTAATATTATTAATGCCTCTACAATCAACACACATACGTGATGTACCATCCTTTTTCGGCACTAGAATAATAGGAACAGCACAAGGACTAAGGGATTCGCGTATATAACCTTTGTCGAGAAGCTCTTGTACTTGACGCATAATCTCCTTCGTCTCCTCTGGATTGGTACGGTATGGTGCACGGTTTGGCAGTGAAGCACCGGGAATTAAGTCAATCTGATGCTCAATCCCTCGAATAGGCGGTAATCCCGGTGGCACGTCTTGTGGAAAAACGTCAGCGAACTCCTGCAAAATGTTAGTGACAGCAGGAGGCAAAGAGGAAGGCACGTCCTCGAATGAAAATAATGCCTCTTTGCACACAAAAGCATAGCAAACAGATTTGCTGAAATCTAGCTCATCAACATCAGATTTTGATAGAGGCAAAGGTGTCCCGTCTTTCGATGAGATGGTGGATTTCGCTTTGGTGGAAGTCGACTTTGACGATCCGACTACGAACGTGCGAGGACGTCGCGCCTTAGCAATCGCTAAACCAACTCCGAGAGGTTATTGACCACGCCGGAGCACGATCAACCTGACCACGAGGGTCTGTTTCCTGCGAGCAAACGAAGAACAAGCAAGAAACTAAGATTGCAATCTGGATATTGCGAATATAAGATGAAAGCTTTATTGATCAAGGTGGGGTTCTGTGACGCCTTTGTCTGGTCGTTGAACACAAACGAAGTACGCGAAGTTGCAGCTATGGCGAACTTTTAATCTAAACAAAACCCAAAGTCTAAACGATGCCCTAAGGGCTGTATATATGGAGGAAGAGGGGGGAATTTCGTGGCCCTTGGTGGAGGAGTCCGAAATCAACCCTATCTCTTGTTTCCCCACACATACGGACTCTAAAAATAGCCTATACTTATGTATTTCAAAATTACATGGGCCTGGCCCAATAATAAGGTGACGCAGCACCTAAAATAGCCTCGGGACGAAATTTATGAAGTGGCATCTTGTATATTTCGTCCAAGGCTTCATGCACCCATTATGGTGGCTTCAAAGTCCTGAAATCATCACTTGTAACTCCGTTCTTGTTTCCCTTGCGCATGCCATCATCTCCATGCTTGTTCTTGCTCCAATGTTCATCCTTCTCCAAGCTAGGCCCTTCATTTGTAAGCAAAACAAATGTATCCAATTTAGGCAGCATCATATTCTCATGAACATTAGAATCATTACCAAGAAACGAAAGTACCTGGTAATTTAGTTGGCGTGCACGAGCTCTAGTAATTGGTCCAGTATGTATAGCAGCAGGGGCTGTGGGTGTAACAATTGTATTGATGTCCTCATCAATGTGGAACAAGTTTGTTGTTAACGATGGATTTGTGTTTCGTGCTAACGAGCTATGCATTCCAGCTAGCTCCGTTCGTCTTTTGTTGTTGCAGGAGGCGCATGGAGGAGGATTAATGGGACACTTTGGCGTGAAGAAGACGGAGGACGTACTTGCTACACATTTCTTTTGGCCAAAGATGAGACGGGATGTTGAGCGTTTTATTGCTCGCTGCACTACATGTCAAAAAGCTAAGTCACGACTCAATCCTCATGGTTTATATATGCCTTTGCCTGTACCTAGTGTTCCTTGGGAGGATATATCTATGGACTTTGTTTTAGGTTTACCTCGAACAAAGAAGGGGAGGGATAGCATATTTGTTGTCGTGGATAGATTCTCGAAAATGGCACACTTTATACCATGTCATAAAAGCGATGATGCTGTTAATGTTGCTGATTTGTACTTTCGTGAAATTATTCGCTTGCATGGTGTGCCAAATACTATTGTTTCAGATCGTGATACTAAATTTCTTAGCCACTTTTGGAGATGTTTATGGGCTAAGTTGGGGACTAAACTGCTTTTTAGTACTACTTGTCACCCCCAAACTGATGGACAAACTGAAGTAGTCAATAGAACGTTGTCTACTATGCTTAGGGCTGTTTTGAAGAATAATAAGAAAATGTGGGAGGAATGCTTGCCTCATATTGAATTTGCTTATAATCGTTCATTGCATTCTACTACTAAGATGTGCCCTTTTGAAGTTGTGTATGGTTTCCTACCTCGTGCACCTATTGATTTGCTGCCTCTTCCATCTTCGGAGAAGGTTAATTTTGATGCTAAACAACATGCTGAATTGATTTTAAAAATGCATGAGTTAACTAAGGAAAACATTGAGCGCATGAATGCTAAATATAAACTTGCTGGAGATAAGGGTAGAAAACATGTTGTGTTTGCACCTGGAGATCTTGTTTGGTTACATTTGCGTAAGGATAGATTTCCTGATTTGCGCAAATCAAAGTTAATGCCACGTGCTGATGGTCCCTTTAAGGTGTTAGAGAAAATAAATGATAATGCATATAAACTTGAGCTGCCTGCAGATTTTGGGGTTAGTCCCACTTTTAACATTGCAGATTTGAAACCTTATTTGGGTGAGGAAGATGAACTTCCGCCGAGGACGACTTCATTTCAAGAAGGGGAGGATGATGAGGACATCAATACAATTGTTACACCCACAGCCCCTGCTGCTATACATACTGGACCAATTACTAGAGCTCGTGCACGCCAACTAAATTACCAGGTACTTTCGTTTCTTGGTAATGATTCTAATGTTCATGAGAATATGATGCTGCCTAAATTGGATACATTTGTTTTGCTTACAAATGAAGGGCCTAGCTTGGAGAAGGATGAACATTGGAGCAAGAACAAGCATGGAGATGATGGCATGCGCAAGGGGAACAAGAACGGAGTTACAAGTGATGATTTCAGGACTTTGAAGCCACCATAATGGGTGCATGAAGCCTTGGACGAAATATACAAGATGCCACTTCCTAAATTTCGTCCCGAGGCTATTTTAGGTGCTGCGTCACCTTATTATTGGGCCAGGCCCATGTAATTTCGAAATACATAAGTATAGGCTATTTTTAGAGTCCGTATGTGTGGGGAAACAAGAGATAGGGTTGATTTCGGACCCCTCCACCAAGGGCCACAAAATTCCCCCCTCTTCCTCCATATATACAGCCCTTAGGGCATCGTTTAGACTTTGGGTTTTGTTTAGATTAAAAGTTCGCCATAGCTGCAACTTCGCGTACTTCGTTTGTGTTCAACGACCAGACAAAGGCGTCACAGAACCCCACCTTGATCAATAAAGCTTCCATCTTATATTCGCAATATCCAGATTGCAATCTTAGTTTCTTGCTTGTTCTTCGTTTGCTCGCAGGAAACAGACCCTCGTGGTCAGGTTGATCGTGCTCCGGCGTGGTCAATAACCTCTCGGAGTTGGTTTAGCGATTGCTAAGGCGCGACGTCCTCGCACGTTCGTAGTCGGATCGTCAAAGTCGACTTCCACCAAAGCGATATCCATCATCTCATCGAAAGACGGGACACCTTTGCCTCTATCACACAACTTCCTTGGTATGGAACAAATTGTGCCTCTGATTTTGCTCAGCTTGTGTGACCTGCACACTCAAAACACGTTGAGCAACTAAACATTCATACCTGTCAGCGTCTTCAGGAGCCATGTATTGCGTCTCATGATCAGAATCATCTCCACCATGTTCTTCACATGTAATAAGAGCCAAAGTCTCCTCATCATAGTCACTAGCGGACTCATATCCACCGTCCGCGGTAGCAATCATCACACGCGGAGATTTGCATTCTCTCGCATAATGACCTCCTCCCTTACAACGATGACAAATAATATCACTTGTGTGCCCTGTTGATGCCATGGAAGAAGAAGAACGCTGTGCAGGCCCCACAGGTGCGCTCTTGGCAGATAATGGTGGTTGTGCCTGTTTTCTTGTATCACGGCTGGAGGTGGCACCGGATGGAGGTACTGGTGCAGTTGAAGTAGAAGATGCACGTGGTGTCCATGATGAAGGTCGGCCTGCAGAAAAGTTAGCTCGCCCCAATGCTTGTCGATCCTGCACTTCACGTTCAGCTTTACAAGCAAGATGGAATAAACGAGTGATATTAGTATACTCCTTATAGTCTAGAATGGTCTGAATCTCTCTATTTAATCCACCCAGAAAACGTGCAAGCATAGCTTCATTCTCCTCAACAATACCACATCTAATCATGCCAGTTTGTAATTCCTGATAATATTCTTCTACAGAATTTTTCCCTTGTCTTAAACGCTGCAATTTTTGAAGCAATTCACGTTGATAATATGGTGGAACCCAACGCGTACGCATAGCAGTTTTCAAAGCAGCCCAAGTAGTTGGAATAGGATATAATCTACAATGTTCAGACCACCATACACATGCAAAACTAGTGAAAGCACAAACAGCAGCAGCAACTCGTCTCTCCTCAGGATATTGTAAACAAGTAAATCGTTGTTCAGTTTCTAACTCCCAAGTAAGATATATATCAGGAACATATCTACCCTCAAATGGTGGAATATTCAATTTCAGTTTAGGAATATGGACATCATCTCGTACCTGAGGTGGTGGTGCAGGCCTACCATTACGAATATATACCTGAGGTCGACCTGCTGGTGGTGGTGCTGGTGGCTGCTCGTAGATCTGATTTTGATCAACCTCATCCTCATAATCGCCCGCATACTCATCATCCTCCTGGGTACCAGCAACAGCAGTAGCAGGAGCCACAGAAGTATCAACAGCAGCACCAACAGTTTGGCCAAACGCAAGAGGAACACGGCTCGCTCGGTGAAGGTCTATTTCGCGACGTGGAGGTAGTCGTTGTTGTTGTTGTTGGAGAGGTGCGTTAGGTGCAGCGGGTGGTGGTGGTGGAAGACGTGCGAGCAATTCATTAAATCTGTTATCGAGCTTTGTTTTGAACGTCTTCTCAAGGCCAGTGATCTTCTCCATGGCCTCTTCAAAATTGTTCAGCACATCTTGCACCTGTTCAGTCATCATTTGCTGAAACTTATCATGAAGCTCCTTGTTCGATAAATTCTCCCAGTCAATCTCGTCGGCTTGTGATCCTGGCATGGTTAGCAGCAATAGAAACACACAAGAATATGATCCTACAGACTACGAACAAGTGGTGGTGGTGGGTGTCACAAATCCGTCAAGCAAAACTCAAATTCTTACCAGTTCTTACCCAGCAACAGGCGGTGATCGGCAACCGTTGTAGTCACAACTCTCAAAGCTTGGATAGAGCGATTACCAGGGAGAGTCAAACGCACGACGCAGATGTATGTGGAGCTGGGAAGGCTTATACTATGGTAGCAAAAAGGGTCAGCAATAATCAATTCAGAGATGCAAAGTTGAATAAACGCTCAACGATGGTACTCTGCTGGTCCTAGGCTAGACTGTGCTAGAGACGCGAGCCTAGAACACCAACAAAAACACGGCGCGGCACGTAAACAAGGGAAAAGCACACTCTGA
>NW_021306172.1:41220-52648 GCF_002162155.2 Triticum dicoccoides
TTTTTTTTTGCGAAAAATCACTATAATGGCGAGTATCTCAAAACTCTTCCTAGCTCAAACTGACAGGATGGGCACGAAATTTTTCGACCAATTTTTTTTTTTCGACTGCCCGGACCCAAAAACTGGAAACGGGTCAAAAAAAACTTCCTATAATGGCACCTGTCTCAAAACACTCAGAAACACCTAAAAATAGGATAGCCAGAAATTTTTTCGAAAAATGCGTTTTCGAAAAATTTTGGGCCTAAACGGAGCGTGGCTACCCGACTCTTTTTTTTTCCGAAACCTACTCCGTCAAGGAAACACGAATCGGAATCTAGATGGATCTCGAAAACAAACCTAATATGCACGGAACTCGGATTGGTGGTGGATATATGGTGGTGGTATATGGCAGTGGTGGTGGTAGCGGTGGTAGTATATGGATATGGATCGGTGGTGGTATATGGATACGGATTCGGAGCGGTGGCGGATAAGCGGTGGTGATAGATGGCAGGGGCGATGATGATGGTGCGGCGGCGGCGTGACAACTTATGACCAGAACTCGAAACTCTAAAAGACCAGCAACTAGACACGACGATGCAACCGCAAACTCAACAAAGCAAAACCCTAAAAAGATTATGCAAAGGCTCAGATTGGTTCGGATATGATGAACTAACCCTAATTTTTTTGTGTGGCTTTTTCGTGGACTGTAGGTATGAAGAACAGACTCGATCTAAACTACGAAAAACTGTAAAATCTCACCGAGCAACCTGGAACTCTGATACCACTTGATAGAGGCAAAGGTGTCCCGTCTTTCGATGAGATGATGGATATCGCTTTGGTGGCAGTCGACTTTGACGATCCGACTACGAACGTGCGAGGACGTCGCGCCTTAGCAATCGCTAAACCAACTCCGAGAGGTTATTGACCACGCCGGAGCACGATCAACCTGACCACGAGGGTCTGTTTCCTGCGAGCAAACGAAGAACAAGCAAGAAACTGAGATTGCAATCTGGATATTGCGAATATAAGATGAAAGCTTTATTGATCAAGGTGGGGTTCTGTGACGCCTTTGTCTGGTCGTTGAACACAAACGAAGTACGCGAAGTTGCAGCTATGGCGAACTTTTAATCTAAACAAAACCCAAAGTCTAAGCGATGCCCTAAGGGCTGTATATATGGAGGAAGAGGGGGGAATTTCGTGGCCCTTGGTGGAGGGGTCCGAAATCAACCCTATCTCTTGTTTCCCCACACATACGGACTCTAAAAATAGCCTATACTTATGTATTTCGAAATTACATGGGCCTGGCCTGATAGAGGCAAAGGTGTCCCGTCTTTCGATGAGATGGTGGATTTCGCTTTGGTGGAAGTCGACGTTGACGATCCGACTACGAACGTGCGAGGACGTCGCGCCTTAGCAATCGCTAAACCAACTCCGAGAGGTTATTGACCACGCCGGAGCACGATCAACCTGACCACGAGGGTCTGTTTCCTGCGAGCAAACGAAGAACAAGCAAGAAACTAAGATTGCAATCTGGATATTGCGAATATAAGATGAAAGCTTTATTGATCAAGGTGGGGTTCTGTGACGCCTTTATCTGGTCATTGAACACAAACGAAGTACGCGAAGTTGCAGCTATGGCGAACTTTTAATCTAAACAAAACCCAAAGTCTAAACGATGCCCTAAGGGCTGTATATATGGAGGAAGAGGAGGGAATTTCGTGGCCCTTGGTGGAGGGGTCCGAAATCAACCCTATCTCTTGTTTCCCCACACATACGGACTCTAAAAATAGCCTATACTTATGTATTTCGAAATTACATGGGCCTGGCCCAATAATAAGGTGACGCAGCACCTAAAATAGCCTCGGGACGAAATTTATGAAGTGGCATCTTGTATATTTCGTCCAAGGCTTCATGCACCCATTATGGTGGCTTCAAAGTCCTGAAATCATCACTTGTAACTCCGTTCTTGTTCCCCTTGCGCATGCCATCATCTCCATGTTTGTTCTTGCTCCAATGTTCATCCTTCTCCAAGCTAGGCCCTTCATTTGTAAGCAAAACAAATGTATCCAATTTAGGCAGCATCATATTCTCATGAACATTAGAATCATTACCAAGAAACGAAAGTACCTGGTAATTTAGTTGGCGTGCACGAGCTCTAGTAATTGGTCCAGTATGTATAGCAGCAGGGGCTGTGGGTGTAACAATTTTATTGATGTCCTCATCATCCTCCCCTTCTTGAAATGAAGTCGTCCTCGACGGAAGTTCATCTTCCCCACCCAAATAAGGCTTCAAATCTGCAATGTTAAAAGTGGGACTAACCCCAAAATCTGCAGGCAGCTCAAGTTTATATGCATTATCATTTATTTTCTCTAACACCTTAAAGGGACCATCAGCACGTGGCATTAGCTTTGATTTGCGCAAATAAGGAAATCTATCCTTACGCAAATGTAACCAAACAAGATCTCCAGGTGCAAACACAACATGTTTTCTACCCTTATCTCCAGCAAGTTTATATTTAGTATTCATACGCTCAATGTTTTCCTTAGTTAACTCATGCATTTTTAAAATCAATTCAGCACGTTGTTTAGCATCAAAATTAACCTTCTCCGAAGATGGAAGAGGCAACAAATCAATAGGTGCACGAGGTAGGAAACCATACACAACTTCAAAAGGGCACATCTTAGTAGTAGAATGCAATGAACGATTATAAGCAAATTCAATATGAGGCAAGCATTCCTCCCACATTTTCTTATTATTCTTCAAAACAGCCCTAAGCATAGTAGACAACGTTCTATTGACTACTTCAGTTTGTCCATCAGTTTGGGGGTGACAAGTAGTACTAAAAAGCAGTTTAGTCCCCAACTTAGCCCATAAACATCTCCAAAAGTGGCTAAGAAATTTAGTATCACGATCTGAAACAATAGTATTTGGCACACCATGCAAACGAATAATTTCACGAAAGAACAAATCAGCAACATTAACAGCATCATCGCTTTTATGACATGGTATAAAGTGTGCCATTTTCAAGAATCTATCCACGACAACAAATATGCTATTCCTCCCCTTCTTTGTTCGAGGTAAACCTAAAACAAAGTCCATAGATATATCCTCCCAAGGAACACTAGGTACAGGCAAAGGCATATATAAACCATGAGGATTGAGTCGTGACTTAGCTTTTTGACATGTAGTGCAGCGAGCAATAAAACGCTCAACATCCCGTCTCATCTTTGGCCAAAAGAAATGTGTAGCAAGTACGTCCTCCGTCTTCTTCACGCCAAAGTGTCCCATTAATCCTCCTCCATGCGCCTCCTGCAACAACAAAAGACGAACGGAGCTAGCTGGAATGCATAGCTTGTTAGCACGAAACACAAATCCATCGTTAACAACAAACTTGTTCCACATTCTTCCTTCTTTACAATTATGCATTACATCTTTAAAATCAGCATCATGCACATATTGATCTTTGATGGTCTCTAAACCAAATATTTTGAAGTCAAGTTGTGAAAGCATAGTATAACGACGAGACAATGCATCAGCAATAACATTTTCTTTTCCCTTCTTGTGTTTAATGACATAAGGGAAAGTCTCAATGAATTCAACCCATTTAGCATGTCTACGATTCAGTTTAGCTTGACTTTTAATATGTTTCAAAGATTCATGATCAGAATGTATAACAAATTCTTTGTGATAGAGGCGAGGGTGTCCCGATCTTTCGATGAGATGATAAGTATCGATTTGGTGGAGACGACTTTGACGATCCGACTACAAACGTGCACGACGTTGCGCCTTAGCAATCGCTAAACCAATCTCCTGAGGTTATTGACGATGCCGGAAGCACGGTCAGCCTGACCACGAAGGTCTATTCCTGCAAGCAATCGAAGAACGAGCAAGAATATGATAAAGCAATCTGAATATTGCAAATATATATGAGGTATTGATAATGGTGGGGATCCGTAAGCGGTCTTGGTCTGGTCGTTGGACACAAACGAAGTACACGAAGTTGCAGTGGCTAACTTTTAACTAAACAAATCCCAAGGAAAAGCTACTAGATGGATCTACTTATATAGGAGCAAGGGGTGGCGGCCAAGGAGGTGGGAGTACGTCCCAAGGCAGTCTAAAACTAAATCTAGGTCGTACAAGGCCAATGGGCCAAGTGGAGGTGATGTAACACCTTTGGACTTGTAGTTTGACCCGGATTCTGCTGCAGCATCAGATTGTTTCGTCCACAACTCAACGCTCCGGACGAATTTGAAGGTGATTCCACTTGGGTTGGAAAGTGCACGAAATCTAGTTTCCAACAGAAAAAGAATCACCCAATTCGGAGTCCGTATGAAAAACTTGTGTGCGTTTTGAGTCAGGTATGTCTGTGCAGTCCGAATCTGAATCCAGAACGTGAGAGACTTGGACTCTATCTTCTCTTGGGCCAAAAGTGACGTGAGAGAACTTTTTGGACAGCAAATAAACATCTCTTTCTTCCTTATCTTCATATGTGGATTGTACAAATGTCCCATACACCTGCAATTAGACAAAACACAAAAGTGTGTGAAGTATTTTTGTTCTGGATAACACAAATAGATTATTGAATAGTTTGCACTAGAAATCACCTGACAAATATGCATATATGCAATATTTTTGGTCATATCCAAGGTAGTCATGTCCTCATCAGTTTTGCTTACAAATGAAGGGCCTAGCTTGGAGAAGGATGAACATTGGAGCAAGAACAAGCATGGAGATGATGGCATGCGCAAGGGAAACAAGTACGGAGTTACAAGTGATGATTTCAGGACTTTGAAGCCACCATAATGGGTGCATGAAGCCTTGGACGAAATATACAAGATGCCACTTCATAAATTTCGTCCGGAGGCTATTTTAGGTGCTGCGTCACCTTATTATTGGGCCAGGCCCATGTAATTTCGAAATACATAAGTATAGGCTATTTTTAGAGTCCGTATGTGTGGGGAAACAAGAGATAGGGTTGATTTCGGACCCCTCCACCAAGGGCCACGAAATTCCCCCCTCTTCCTCCATATATACAGCCCTTAGGGCATCGTTTAGACTTTGGGTTTTGTTTAGATTAAAAGTTCGCCATAGCTGCAACTTCGCGTACTTCGTTTGTGTTCAACGACCAGACAAAGGCGTCACAGAACCCCACCTTGATCAATAAAGCTTTCATCTTATATTCGCAATATCCAGATTGCAATCTTAGTTTCTTGCTTGTTCTTCGTTTGCTCGCAGGAAACAGACCCTCGTGGTCAGGTTGATCGTGCTCCGGCGTGGTCAATAACCTCTCAGAGTTGGTTTAGCGATTGCTAAGGCGCGACGTCCTCGCACGTTCGTAGTCGGATCGTCAAAGTCGACTTCCACCAAAGCGAAATCCACCATCTCATCGAAAGACGGGACACCTTTGCCTCTATCACTAAGGGATTCGCGTATATAACCTTTGTCGAGAAGCTCTTGTACTTGACGCATAATCTCCTTCGTCTCCTCTGGATTGGTACGGTATGGTGCACGGTTTGGCAGTGAAGCACCGGGAATTAAGTCAATCTGATGCTCAATCCCTCGAATAGGCGGTAATCCCGGTGGCACGTCTTGTGGAAAGACGTCAGCGAACTCCTGCAAAATGTTAGTGACAGCAGGAGGCAAAGAGGAAGGCACGTCCTCGAATGAAAATAATGCCTCTTTGCACACAAAAGCATAGCAAACAGATTTGCTGAAATCTAGCTCATCAATATCAGATTTGGTGGCAAATAAACATGCACTTTTCAATTTAATTTCAGAAGCAACACTAGATGGTTTATTATTAGGCTTCATTTGTTGCTCAAATTCTTTTGCCACAATCTGATTTTCACTCTTATTCGTCTCCTGTTTTGCTTTACTAGCTCTATTAATATCATCTTTCAAAATGGAATCAGGAGTCATAGGAAGCAAAGTAATATTTTTATCCTTATGAACAAGAGTATATTGATTGTTTCTACCATGGTGTACAGAATTTTTATCAAATTGCCATGGTCTACCAAGTAATAAGGAACATGCTTGCATAGGTACCACATCACAATCAACATAATCAGCATATGTAGAGATACTAAAATGCACACGAACAGTACGTGTTACCTTAACCTTGCCGCTGTTGTTGAACCATTGGATGTAGTAAGGATGTGGATGTGGTCTTGTGGTGAGAGAAAGCTTCTCCACCAACTCCATGCTAGCCAAGTTGTTGCAGCTCCCTCCGTCTTTGATGACGCGCACAAAACGTTCCTTCACAACTCCCTTGGTATGGAACAAATTGTGCCTCTGATTTTGCTCAGCTTGTGTGACCTGCACACTCAAAACACATTGAGCAACTAAACATTCATACCTGTCAGCGTCTTCAGGAGCCATGTATTGCGTCTCATGATCAGAATCATCTCCACCATGTTCTTAACGTGTAATAAGAGCCAAAGTCTCCTCATCATAGTCACTAGCGGACTCATATCCACCATCCGCGGTAGCAATCATCACACACGGAGATTTGCATTCTCTCGCATAATGACCTCCTCCCTTACAACGACGACAAATAATATCACTTGTGTGCCCTGTTGATGCCATGGAAGAAGAAGAACGCTGTGCAGGCCCCGCAGGTGCGCTCTTGGCAGATAATGGTGGTTGTGCCTATTTTCTTGTATCACGGCTGGAGGTGGCACCGGATGGAGGTGCTGGTGCAGTTGAAGTAGAAGATGCACGTGGTGTCCATGATGAAGGTCGGCCTGCAGAAAAGTTAGTTCGCCCCAATGCTTGTCGATCCTGCACTTCACGTTCAGCTTTACAAGCAAGATGGAATAAACGAGTGATATTAGTATACTCCTTATAGTCTAGAATGGTCTGAATCTCTCTATTTAATCCACCCAGAAAACGTGCAAGCATAGCTTCATTCTCCTCAACAATACCACATCTAATCATGCCAATTTGTAATTCCTGATAATATTCTTCTACAGAATTTTTCCCTTGTCTTAAACGCTGCAATTTTTGAAGCAATTCACGTTGATAATATGGTGGAACCCAACGCGTACGCTGATGAGGACATCAATACAATTGTTACACCCACAGCCCCTGCTGCTATACATACTGGACCAATTACTAGAGCTCGTGCACGCCAACTAAATTACCAGGTACTTTCGTTTCTTGGTAATGATTCTAATGTTCATGAGAATATGATGCTGCCTAAATTGGATACATTTGTTTTGCTTACAAATGAAGGGCCTAGCTTGGAGAAGGATGAACATTGGAGCAAGAACAAGCATGGAGATGATGGCATGCGCAAGGGAAACAAGAACGGAGTTACAAGTGATGATTTCAGGACTTTGAAGCCACCATAATGGGTGCATGAAGCCTTGGACGAAATATACAAGATGCCACTTCATAAATTTCGTCCCGAGGCTCTTTTAGGTGCTGCGTCACCTTATTATTGGGCCAGGCCCATGTAATTTCGAAATACATAAGTATAGGCTATTTTTTAGAGTCCGTATGTGTGGGGAAACAAGAGATAGGGTTGATTTCGGACTCCTCCACCAAGGGCCACGAAATTCCCCCCTCTTCCTCCATATATACAGCCCTTAGGGCATCGTTTAGACTTTGGGTTTTGTTTAGATTAAAAGTTCGCCATAGCTGCAACTTCGCGTACTTCGTTTGTGTTCAACGACCAGACAAAGGCGTCACAGAACCCCACCTTGATCAATAAAGCTTTCATCTTATATTCGCAATATCCAGATTGCAATCTTAGTTTCTTGCTTGTTCTTCATTTGCTCGCAGGAAACAGACCCTCGTGGTCAGGTTGATCGTGCTCCGGCGTGGTCAATAACCTCTCGGAGTTGGTTTAGCGATTGCTAAGGCGCGACGTCCTCGCACGTTCGTAGTCGGATCGTCAAAGTCGACTTCCACCAAAGCGAAATCCACCATCTCATCGAAAGACGGGACACCTTTGCCTCTATCAGAAAGCATAGTATAGCGGCGAGACAATGCATCAGCAATAATATTTTCTTTTCCCTTCTTGTGTTTAATGACATAAGGAAAAGTCTCAATGAATTCAACCCATTTAGCATGTCTACGATTCAGTTTAGCTTGACTTTTAATATGTTTCAAAGATTCATGATCAGAATGTATAACAAATTCTTTGGGCCATAAATAATGTTGCCATGTTTCTAAAGTCCGAACAAGAGCATATAATTCTTTATCATAAGTAGAATAATTCAGACTAGGCCCACTCAATTTTTCAGAAAAGTATGCAACAGGTTTGCCATCTTGTAATAACACACCGCCTAATCCAATTCCACTAGCATCACATTCAAGCTCAAAAGTCTTATTAAAATCAGGAAGTTGGAGTAAAGGAGCATGTGTCAACTTATCTTTCAATACCGAGAAGGCTTCTTCCTGTGCGGTACCCCAAAGAAAAGGCACATCTTTCTTTGTAAGCTCATTGAGAGGTGCAGCAATGGTGCTGAAATCTCTCACAAAATGCCTATAGAATCCAGCGAGGCCAAGAAAACTCCTCACTTGTGTGACCGTTTTGGGCTGTGGCCAACTCTCAATAGCTTCAATCTTGGCTTTATCAACTTCAATTCCCTGTGGAGTAACAACATAGCCAAGAAAAGATACTCGGTCGGTGCAAAAGGTGCACTTCCCAAGGTTACCAAACAAACGTGCATCACGTAGAGCAATAAAAACAGCACGTAAATGTTCCAAATGTTCTTCCAAAGATCTGCTATAAATCAATATGTCATCAAAGTAAACTACCACAAATCGTCCAATGAAAGCACGTAAAACTTCGTTCATTAATCTCATGAAAGTACTAGGTGCATTAGTTAACCCAAAAGGCATGACTAACCACTCATATAATCCAAACTTAGTTTTAAATGCTGTTTTCCATTCATCTCTCAATTTCATACGAATTTGATGGTAGCCACTACGCAAAATCAACTTTGGAGAATATTGTAGAGCCACTCAATTCATCAAGCATATCATCTAGCCTAGGAATAGGATGACGATAACGAATAGTAATATTATTAATGCCTCTACAATCAACACACATACGTGATGTACCATCCTTTTTCGGCACTAGAATAATACGAACAGCACAAGGACTAAGGGATTCGCGTATATAACCTTTGTCGAGAAGCTCTTGTACTTGACGCATAATCTCCTTCGTCTCCTCTGGATTGGTACGATATGGTGCACGGTTTGGCAGTGAAGCACCGGGAATTAAGTCAATCTGATGCTCAATCCCTCGAATAGGCGGTAATCCCGGTGGCACGTCTTGTGGAAAGACGTCAGCGAACTCCTGCAAAATGTTAGTGACAGCAGGAGGCAAAGAGGAAAGCACGTCCTCGAATGAAAATAATGCCTCTTTGCACACAAAAGCATAGCAAACAGATTTGCTGAAATCTAGCTCATCAATATCAGATTTGGTGGCAAATAAACATGCACTTTTCAATTTAATTTCAGAAGCAACACTAGATGGTTTATTATTAGGCTTCATTTGTTGCTCAAATTCTTTTGCCACAATCTGATTTTCACTCTTATTCTTCTCCTGTTGTGCTTTATTAGCTCTATTAATATCATCTTTCAAAATGGAATCAGGAGTCATAGGAAGCAAAGTAATATTTTTATCCTTATGAACAAGAGTATAGTGATTGTTTTTACCATGGTGTACAGAATTTTTATCAAATTGCCATGGTCTACCAAGTAATAAGGAACATGCTTGCATAGGTACCACATCACAATCAACATAATCAGCATATGTAGAGATACTAAAATGCACACGAACAGTACGTGTTACCTTAACCTTGCCGCTGTTGTTGAACCATTGGATGTAGTAAGGATGTGGATGTGGTCTTGTGGTGAGAGAAAGCTTCTCCACCATCTCCATGCTAGCCAAGTTGTTGCAGCTCCCTCCGTCTATTATGACGCGCACAGAACGTTCCTTCACAACTCCCTTGGTATGGAACAAATTGTGCATCTGATTTTGCTCAGCTTGTGTGACCTGCACACTCAAAACACGTTGAGCAACTAAACATTCATACCTGTCAGCGTCTTCAGGAGCCATGTATTGCGTCTCATGATCAGAATCATCTCCACCATAATGACCTCCTCCCTTACAACGACGACAAATAATATCACTTGTGTGCCCTGTTGATGCCATGGAAGAAGAAGAACGCTGTGCAGGACCCGCAGGTGCGCTCTTGGAAGATAATGGTGGTTGTGCCTGTTTTCTTGTATCACGGCTGGAGGTGGCACCGGATGGAGGTGCTGGTGCAGTTGAAGTAGAAGATGCACGTGGTGTCCATGATGAAGGTCGGCCTGCAGAAAAGTTAGTTCGCCCCAATGCTTGTCGATCCTGCACTTCACGTTCAGCTTTACAAGCAAGATGGAATAAACGAGTGATATTAGTATACTCCTTATAGTCTAGAATGGTCTGAATCTCTCTATTTAATCCACCCAGAAAACGTGCAAGCATAGCTTCATTCTCCTCAACAATACCACATCTAATCATGCCAGTTTGTAATTCCTGATAATATTCTTCTACAGCATTTTTCCCTTGTCTTAAACGCTGCAATTTTTGAAGCAATTCACGTTGATAATATGGTGGAACCCAACGCGTACGCATAGCAGTTTTCAAAGCAGCCCAAGTAGTTGGAATAGGATATAATCTACAATGTTCAGACCACCATACACATGCAAAACTAGTGAAAGCACAAACAGCAGCAGCAACTCGTCTCTCCTCAGGATATTGTAAACATGTAAATCGTTGTTCAGTTTCTAACTCCCAAGTAAGATATATATCAGGAACATATCTACCCTCAAATGGTGGAATATTCAATTTCAGTTTGGGAATATGGACATCATCTCGTACCTGAGGTGGTGGTGCAGGCCTACCATTACGAATATATACCTGAGGTCGACCTGCTGGTGGTGGTACAGGTGGCTGCATGTAGTGTTGATTTTGATCCACCTCATCCTCATAATCTCCCACATAATCATCCTCCTCCGCATCAGCAGCAGGAGCCACAGAAGTATCAACAGCAGCACCAACAGTTTGGCCAAACGCAAGAGGAACACGGCTTGCTCGGCGGAGGTCTGCTTCGCGACGTGGAGGTAGTCGTTGTTGTTGTTGTTGGAGAGGTGCGTTAGGTGCAGCGGGTGGTGGTGGTGGAAGACGCGCGAGCAATTCATTAAACTTGTTATCGAGCTTTGTTTCGAACGTCTTCTCAAGGCCAGTGATCTTCTCCATGGCCTCTTCAAAATTGTTCAGCACATCTTGCACCTGTTCAGTCATCATTTGCTGAAACTTATCATGAAGCTCCTTGTTCGATAAATTCTCCCAGTCAATCTCGTCGGCTTGTGATCCTGGCATGGTTAGCAGCAATAGAAACACACAAGAATATGATCCTACAGACTACGAACAAGTGGTGGTGGTGGG
>NW_021306172.1:54555-61268 GCF_002162155.2 Triticum dicoccoides
GCGGCGGAGCGGCGGATCGGCGCTGGGGGCGAGGAGGCAGACGGCGGCGGCGGCGCGCGGGCCGGGGAGGGCCCCGCTGATGAGGACATCAATACCATTGTTACACCCACAGGCCCTGCTGCTATACATACTGGACCAATTACTAGAGCTCGCGCACGCCAACTAAATTACCAGGTACTTTCGTTTCTTGGTAATGATTCTAATGTTCATGAGAAGATGATGCTGCCTAAATTGGATACATTTGTTTTGCTTACAAATGAAGGGCCTAGCTTGGAGAAGGATGAACATTGGAGCAAGAACAAGCATGGAGATGATGGCATGCGCAAGGGGAACAAGAACGGAGTTACAAGTGATGATTTCAGGACTTTGAAGCCACCATAATGGGTGCATGAAGCCTTGGACGAAATATACAAGATGCCACTTCATAAAATTCTTCCCGAGGCTATTTTAGGTGCTGCGTCACCTTATTATTGGGCCAGGCCCATGTAATTTCGAAATACATAAGTATAGGCTATTTTTAGAGTCCGTATGTGTGGGGAAACAAGAGATAGGGTTGATTTCGGACCCCTCCACCAAGGGCCACGAAATTCCCCCCTCTTCCTCCATATATACAGCCCTTAGGGCATCGTTTAGACTTTGGGTTTTGTTTAGATTAAAAGTTCACCATCGCTGCAACTTCGCGTACTTCGTTTGTGTTCAACGACCAGACAAAGGCGTCACAGAACCCCACCTTGATCAATAAAGTTTTCATCTTATATTCGCAATATCCAGATTGCAATCTCAGTTTCTTGCTTGTTCTTCGTTTGCTCGCAGGAAACAGACCCTCGTGGTCAGGTTGATCGTGCTCCGGCGTGGTCAATAACCTCTCGGAGTTGGTTTAGCGATTGCTAAGGCGCGACGTCCTCGCACATTCGTAGTCGGATCGTCAAAGTCGACTTCCACCAAAGCGAAATCCATCATCTCATCGAAAGACGGGACACCTCCGCCTCTATCAAGTGGTATCAGATTTCCAGGTTGCTCGGTGAGATTTTACAGTTTTTCGTAGTTTAGATCGAGTCTGTTCTTCATACCTATAGTCCACGAAAAAGCCACAAAAAAAATTAGGGTTAGTTCATCATATCCGAACCAATCTGAGCCTTTGCATAATCTTTTTAGGGTTTTGCTTTGTTGAATTTGCGGTTGCATCGTCGTGTCTAGTTGCTGGTCTTAGAGTCTAGTCTTTTAGAGTTTCGAGTTCTGGTCATAAGTTGTCACGCCGCCGCCACACCATCATCATCGCCCCTGCCATCTACCACCACCGCTTATCCGCCACCGCTCCGAATCCGTATCCATATACCACCACCAATCCGTGTCCATATACCACCACCGATCCATATCCATATACTACCGCCGCTACCACCACCGCTGCCATATACCACCACCATATATCCACCACCAATCCGAGTTCCTTGCATATTAGGTTTGTTTTCAAGATCCATCTAGATTCCGATTCGTGTTTCCTTGCCGGAGTAGGTTTCAGAAAAAAAAAGAGTCGGGTAACCACGCTCCGTTTAGGCCCAAAATTTTTCGAAAACGCATTTTTCGAAAAATTTCTGGCTATCCTATTTTTAGGTGTTTCTGAGTGTTTTGAGACAGGTGCCATTATAGGAAGTTTTTTTTGACCCGTTTCCAATTTTTGGGTCCGGGCAGTCGAAAAAAAAAATTGGTCGAAAAAATTTCGTGCCCATCCTGTCCGTTTGAGCTAGGAAGAGTTTTGAGACACTCGCCATTATAGTGATTTTTCGCAAAAAAAAAGCAGCGCAAAAAAAAAGTGCGAATTTTTTTTTTCAGAGTGTGCTTTTCCCTTGTTTATGTGCCGCGCCGTGATTTTGTTGGTGTTCTAGGCTCGCGTCTCTAGCACAGTCTAGCCTAGGACCAGCACAGTACCGTCGTTGAGCGTTTATTCAACTTTGCATCTCTGAATTGATTATTGCTGATCCTTTTTGCTACCATATTATAAGCCTTCCCAGCTCCACATACATCTACGTCGTGCGTTTGACTCTCCTTGGTAATCGCTCTATCCAAGCTTTGAGAGTTTTGACTACAACGGTTGCCGATCACCACCTTCTACTGGGTAAGAACTGGTAAGAATTTGAGGTTTGCTTGACGGATTTGTGACACCCACCACCACCACTTGTTCGTAGTCTGTAGGATCATATTCTTGTGTGTTTCTATTGCTGCTAACCATGCCAGGATCACAAGCCGACGAGATTGACTGGGAGAATTTATCGAACAAGGAGCTTCATGATAAGTTTCAGCACATGATGACTGAACAGGTGCAAGATGTGCTGAATAATTTTGAAGAGGCCATGGAGAAGATTACTGGCCTTGAGAAGACGTTCGAAACAAAGCTCGATAACAGATTTAATGAACTGCTTGCGCGTCTTCCACCACCGGCTGCACCTGTCGCACCTCTGCAACAACAACAACTACGCCCCCTTCCGAATCAGTATGGACGAGCACAGCGTGTTCCTATTGAGCCAGGACAACATTCTGGTGCCGCTGCTACTGCTGTTGGTGCTTCTTTGGCTCCTGCTACTGCTGCTGCTGGTACCCAGGAGGATGATGATTATGTGGGAGATTATGAGGATGAGGTTGATCAAAATCCAAACTACGTGCAGCCACCAGCACCACCACCACCAGGTCGACCTCAGGTATATATTCGTAATGGTAGGCCCGCACCACCACCTCAGGTACGAGATGATGTCCATATTCCTAAACTGAAATTGAATATTCCACCATTTGAGGGTAGATATGTTCCTGATATATATCTTACTTGGGAGTTAGAAACTGAACAACGTTTTACATGTTTACAATATCCCGAGGAGAGACGGGTTGCTGCTGCTGTTTGTGCTTTCACTAGTTTTGCATGTGTATGGTGGTCTGAACATTGTAGATTATATCCTATTCCCGCTACTTGGGCTGCTTTGAAAACTGCTATGCGTACTCGTTGGGTTCCACCATATTATCAACGTGAATTGCTTCAAAAATTACAGCGTTTAAGACAAGGGAAAAATTCTGTAGAAGAATATTATCAGGAATTACAAACTGGCATGATTAGATGTGGTATTGTTGAGGAGAATGAAGCTATGCTTGCACGTTTTCTGGGTGGATTAAATAGAGAGATTCAGACCATTCTAGACTATAAGGAGTATACTAATATCACTCGTTTATTCCATCTTGCTTGTAAAGCTGAACGTGAAGTGCAGGATCGACAAGCATTGGGGCGAACTAACTTTTCTGCAGGCCGACCTTCATCATGGACACCACGTGCATCTTCTACTTCAACTGCACCTGCACCTCCATCCGGTGCCACCTCCAGCCGTGATACAAGAAAACAGGCACAACCACCATTATCTGCCAAGAGCGCACCTGCGGGGCCTGCACAGCGTTCTTCTTCTTCCATGGCATCAACAGGGCACACAAGTGATATTATTTGTCGTCGTTGTAAGGGAGGAGGTCATTATGCGAGGGAATGCAAATCTCCGCGTGTGATGATTGCTACCGCGGATGGTGGATATGAGTCCGCTAGTGACTATGATGAGGAGACATTGGCTCTTATTACACGTGAAGAACATGGTGGAGATGATTCTGATCATGAGACGCAATACATGGCTCCTGAAGACGCTGACAGGTATGAATGTTTAGTTGCTCAACGTGTTTTGAGTGTGCAGGTCACACAAGCTGAGCAAAATCAGAGGCACAATTTGTTCCATACCAAGGGAGTTGTGAAGGAACGTTCTGTGCGCGTCATAATAGACGGAGGGAGCTGCAACAACTTGGCTAGCATGGAGATGGTGGAGAAGCTTTCTCTCACCACAAGACCACATCTGATAGAGGCGGAGGTGTCCCGTCTTTCGATGAGATGATGGATTTCGCTTTGGTGGAAGTCGACTTTGACGATCCGACTACGAACGTGCGAGGACGTCGCGCCTTAGCAATCGCTAAACCAACTCCGAGAGGTTATTGACCACGCCGGAGCACGACCAACCTGACCACGAGGGTCTGTTTCCTGCGAGCAAACGAAGAACAAGCAAGAAACTGAGATTGCAATCTGGATATTGCGAATATAAGATGAAGGCTTTATTGATCAAGGTGGGGTTCTGTGACGCCTTTGTCTGGTCGTTGAACACAAACGAAGTACGCGAAGTTGCAGCTATGGCGAACTTTTAATCTAAACAAAACCCAAAGTCTAAACGATGCCCTAAGGGCTGTATATATGGAGGAAGAGGGGGCAATTTCGTGGCCCTTGGTGGAGGGGTCCGAAATCAACCCTATCTCTTGTTTCCCCACACATACGGACTCTAAAAATAGCCTATACTTATGTATTTCGAAATTACATGGGCCTGGCCCAATAATAAGGTGACGCAGCACCTAAAATAGCCTCGGGACGAAATTTATGAAGTGGCATCTTGTATATTTCATCCAAGGCTTCATGCACCCATTATGGTGGCTTCAAAGTCCTGAAATCATCACTTGTAACTCCGTTCTTGTTCCCCTTGCGCATGCCATCATCTCCATGCTTGTTCTTGCTCCAATGTTCATCCTTCTCCAAGCTAGGCCCTTCATTTGTAAGCAAAACAAATGTATCCAATTTAGGCAGCATCATATTCTCATGAACATTAGAATCATTACTAAGAAACGAAAGTACCTGGTAATTTAGTTGGCGTGCACGAGCTCTAGTAATTGGTCCAGTATGTATAGCAGCAGGGGCTGTGGGTGTAACAATTGTATTGATGTCCTCATCATGGCCCAATAATAAGGTGACGCAGCACCTAAAATAGCCTCGGGACGAAATTTATGAAGTGGCATCTTGTATATTTCGTCCAAGGCTTCATGCACCCATTATGGTGGCTTCAAAGTCCTGAAATCATCACTTGTAACTCCGTTCTTGTTCCCCTTGCGCATGCCATCATCTCCATGCTTGTTCTTGCTCCAATGTTCATCCTTCTCCAAGCTAGGCCCTTCATTTGTAAGCAAAACAAATGTATCCAATTTAGGCAGCATCATATTCTCATGAACATTAGAATCATTACCAAGAAACGAAAGTACCTGGTAATTTAGTTGGCGTGCACGAGCTCTAGTAATTGGTCCAGTATGTATAGCAGCAGGGGTTGTGGGTGTAACAATTGTATTGATGTCCTCATCATGGCCTCAACTTGGATATCCAAGTGTGCCACTGGAAAGATGAGATGAAATCGCTTGAAAACGATATAAAGAACACCGGAATCGGAGTTACGGTTTGGAAATGGCAAGCGATTCAAATATGACACCGGTCTGCGATTTACAATAAATAGTCATCTAAATGCAATGAGATGAACATGCTACAGCACCCAAACATGATAAAAAAATACATGGCAGGGATTCATTCATGATGCTTAACAAAAGTCTAGCACTGAGCTATGGCCAATTCATCCATTAACAGGTTCAAACAAGCATGGCAAAAATGCATATGGCAAACAGATCTCAGACTTAGTGAAATTAACACTTATCTGGAATTTTAGATCAGGTAGCACTCTTCGGAGCAACAAAACTACATGCTACAGGACCTGAACATGGCAAAGTAAAGCATGGCATGGAGCTACTCAAAGAGCTTAACAAAAGTCCCTTAGTGACCTTGAGCCAAAAGGGATCATAAAATACAATTGCAAGCATGTGAACATGGCAAAAACATAATCAGATCACAGACTTAGTGAAAACTGGAGCATGCTGAAAACAGATATCAAGTAGGCATGTTTACGAGCTCGATGCACTCGCTATGGAGCAAGTCATGACAAGCTAAGCATACACCCATCAATCATACACAAAATGCAAGCTAGACATGGCAAGAACAATAACATAGCATGCACGGATCAACTACAACATCATCGGCAAAATTGCAAACAAGTTGACAATCTGCCCAGATTCACAAAGTAGCAAACGTAGAGCTTGATTGACTCAAGCTAGGGTGCTCCATAATTGCAAACAAAGACATGAATGGATAGAGCACTACAAGATTAACAAAACATCATTACTGATCATCCTCAAAAGAGGCACGGATCACTCGAAAACAACAGGAACATATGACAACATGAGATAAACAGATCAAGGACTTAGTGGAAATGCTAAGTCCCTGAAATCAGAATAAACAAGTGCACCACTTTGCAAGCTTGTGCTAGTCACCACACAGATCACAAAAATACATGGGTTGCACCTCTGGAAAGATGGCAAAACCCTTAACAAAACATATGTAGAGCTCATGGGCATAACATGCACACAAGAATCATGGCAAAAATGACAAATATGCAAAAGGAGTAGCATATCTGACAATTAACTCAAGTAGCCCTCTTATAACAGCATTTCGGACATCAAGATGAACTCAAATGAAAATGATGCAATGGAATGAAATGATGTACTCTCTGAGATGAACATTTTAATATGCTATATGCATGAATCGGAGCTACGGATGCAAAGATACGAGGCTATGAACCTAAGCATATGGATTAGGGACTTAGGAAAAAAACGGGGTCAACCCTAATATTCCAGATCTGGATCGGGGCACGCAATCCGAGGTCGGCCGGAGAGAGCTCGCCGGAGCGACGAAGACGGCGGCGGCCGGGGCCTTGGTGTGGAGGAGGAGATGGCCGGGGTGGAGCCGGCGCGGGCTCCGGGCGCGGTGGGGCGGCGCGGGCGAT
>NW_021306172.1:64453-80894 GCF_002162155.2 Triticum dicoccoides
TACCCAGGAGGATGATGATTATGTGGGAGATTATGAGGATGAGGTTGATCAAAATCCAAACTACGTGCAGCCACCAGCACCACCACCACCAGGTCGACCTCAGGTATATATTCGTAATGGTAGGCCCGCACCACCACCTCAGGTACGAGATGATGTCCATATTCCTAAACTGAAATTGAATATTCCACCATTTGAGGGTAGATATGTTCCTGATATATATCTTACTTGGGAGTTAGAAACTGAACAACGTTTTACATGTTTACAATATCCCGAGGAGAGACGGGTTGCTGCTGCTGTTTGTGCTTTCACTAGTTTTGCATGTGTATGGTGGTCTGAACATTGTAGATTATATCCTATTCCCGCTACTTGGGCTGCTTTGAAAACTGCTATGCGTACTCGTTGGGTTCCACCATATTATCAACGTGAATTGCTACAAAAATTACAGCGCTTAAGACAAGGAAAAAATTCTGTAGAAGAATATTATCAGGAATTACAAACTAGCATGATTAGAGGTGGTATTGTTGAGGAGAATGAAGCTATGCTTGCACGTTTTCTGGGTGGATTAAATAGAGAGATTCAGACCATTCTAGACTATAAGGAGTATACTAATATCACTCGTTTATTCCATCTTGCTTGTAAAGCTGAACGTGAAGTGCAGGATCGACAAGCATTGGCGCGAACTAACTTTTCTGTAGGCCGACCTTCATCATGGACACCGCGTGCGTCTTCTACTTCAACTGCACCAGCACCTCAATTAGGTGCCTCCTCCAGTCGTGATACAAGAAAACAGGCACAACCACCATTATCTGCCAAGAGCGCACCTGCTGGGCCTGCACGGAGTTCTTCTTCTTCCATGGCATCAACAGGGCACACAAGTGATATTATTTGTCGTCGTTGTAAGGGAGGAGGTCATTATGCGAGAGAATGCAAATCTCCGCGTGTGATGATTGCTACCGCGGATGGTGGATATGAGTCCGCTAGTGACTATGATGAGGAGACTTTGGCTCTTATTACATGTGAAGAACATGGTGGAGATGATTCTGATCATGAGACGCAATACATGGCTCCTGAAGACGCTGACAGGTATGAATGTTTAGTTGCTCAACGTGTTTTGAGTGTGCAGGTCATACAAGCTGAGCAAAATCAGAGGCACAATTTGTTCCATACCAAGGGAGTTGTGAAAGAACGTTCTGTGCGCGTCATCATAGATGGAGGGAGCTGCAACAACTTGGCTAGCATGGAGATGGTGGAGAAGCTTTCTCTCACCACAAGACCACATCCACATCCTTACTACATGATGAGGACATGACTACCTAGGATATGACCAAAAATATTGCATATATGCATATTTGTCAGGTGATTTCTAGTGCAAACTATTCAATAATCTATTTATGTTATCCAGAACAAAAATACTTCACACACTTTTGTGTTTTGTCTAATTGCAGGTGTATGGGACATTTGTACAATCCACATATGAAGATAAGGAAGAAAGAGATGTTTATTTGCTGTCCAAAAAGTTCTCTCATGTCACTTTTGGCCCAAGAGAAGATAGAGTCCAAGTCACTCACGTTCTGGATTCAGATTCGGACTGCACAGACATACCTGACTCAAAACGCACATAAGTTTTTCATACGGACTCCGAATTGGGTGATTCTTTTTTTGTTGGAAACTAGATTTCGTGCACTTTCCAACCCAATTGGAATCACCTTCAAATTCGTCCGGAGCGTTGAGTTGTGGACGAAACAATCTGATGCTGCAGCAGAATCCGAGTCAAACTACAAGTCCAAAGGTGTTACATCACCTCCACTTGGGCCCATTGGCCTTGTACGACCTAGATTTAGATTTAGGCTGCCTTGGGACGTCCTCCCACCTCCTTGGCCGCCACCCCTTGCTCCTATATAAGTAGATCCATCTAGTAGCTTTTCTTGGGGGATTTGTTTAGTTAAAAGTTAGCCATTGCAACTTCGTGTATTTCGTTTGTGTCCAACGACCAGACCAAGACCGCTTCCGGATCCCCACCATTATCAATACTTCATATATATTTGCAATATTCAGATTGCTTTATCATATTCTTGCTCGTTCTTCGATTGCTTGCAGGAATAGACCTTCGTGGTCAGGCTGACCGTGCTTCCAGCATCGTCAGTAACCTCAGGAGATTGGTTTAGCGATTGCTAAGGCACAACGTCGTGCACGTTTGTAGTCGGATCGTCAAAGTCGTCTCCACCAAATCGGTAGTATCATCTCATCGAAAGATCGGGACACCCCGCCTCTATAAAGTGGTATCAGTTTTCAGGTTGCTCGGTGAGAATTTCCAGTTTTCCTAGATTAGATTTATTTTCTTACCTATTGTCCAAGAAAAAGCCACACAAAAAAAGTTAGATCTGTTCATCCTTTATCCAAGCCAGTCTGAGCCTTTGCAATTTTCTATTCATTGCTTGCATAGTTGCATTATCGGTTGCATCGTCGTGTCAGTTGCTGGTCTTAGCGTCTAGTTCCTTTAGAGTTTCGAGTTCTGTTCACATTAGTCACGCCGCCACTGCATCATTATCCCTTCCGCTGTCCACCATCCCATCTATTAATTTCCACCACATGCTACACACTGTTCATTGTCATAATAATAGTTGAGGTCATTCACATCTTCGCCTGATCCAATCTGCATCTTATCTAGTTTGTCTTGGAAAGAAAAAAAAGAAGATAGAGAAAAAAAAGAGAAAAAAGGAAAAAAAGAAAAAGAGAGAGAAGAAAAAGAAAAAAAAAGCGTGAGAAAAAAAAGAGAGAAGAAAAAAAAATTGGATCTATCTAGAATCAATCTCGTACCTGAATTCGGATTGGAATCTGTTTTGTGCACTGTTCAGTAAAAGAGGTGTATCTTCCTCATACGAAGTCCGTTTTGGCTTCGTGAGTACTCAAATTGAAGATAGCGACGAGCCGCATCTAAATAGTTGCAGAAGCTAGTTCAATATTTGACACCTCAAAATCGGCTTCTAAATAGGTTTTTTTGCCCTCCGAAGTTCATGAACACAGCTTGTTCCAATTTTTCAGGCCAGTTTTAGAATTCTTTGACTCCTCATATCAACTCGGAATTGAGTGATTCTTTTTGCATTGGAAAGCTTGAGTTAGTAGCATTCTTTGAAAGAATTTATCAGAAAATTGTCTCAAACTTTTCAAGAGGAAAGTTGGAGAGAGAGTTGTTGTATATCCTGCTTGGCAGTTGTTTTTCATCATTATCTTCACTGCCGTTGTGATCTTCACTTATATCTTGCTGTCAAGAGCTACTTAGTATCCTTCATTGATGCTAGTTGTGCTACGCTGTGACCTCATTAGTGTTCTAGGCTCGCGTCTCTAGTCCGGTCTAGCCTAGGACCAGCACAGTACCGTCGTTGAGCGTTTATTCAACATTGCATCTTTGAATTGATTATTGCTAATCTTTTGCTACCATATATAGCCAACCCAGCTCGACATATTTCTACACCGTGTATACGTACGCTCCCCTGGCAATCGCTTTACTCAATATTCGGAGTTACTTGACACCGCTGGTTGCCGATCACCGCCTGCTGCATGGTAAGAACTTGTAAGACATTGATATTTGCTTTACTGTGAGCGTTTTACCACCACATCCTAGTAGTTATAGGGACATTATTTTTGGGTTTTGTTTCTTGTTCTACTAATCATGACAGGATCCAGAGTCAATTCATGGGCTTTGTCGATCGCGGGAGACGTGCCACCACATTTGCAAATACCACAACCGTCACGAGAGGTGCACAAACATCCAAATGCACATGATCAGGTTAATGTATCTATACCACCATTTAATGGCCGTTTTAAACCTGCTTTATATATTGAATGGGAGTTCGACATAAAAAATATATTTCCTTCCCATAATTTCAATGAACATAAAAAGGTTAAGGTTGCGGTTGGTTCTTTCACTGGTTATGCTTTGGTTTGGTGGAGTGAATATTGTCGGTTACACCCTGATTATATACCTACTACTTGGGATGATTTGAAACTTGCCATGCGACATACTTTCGTTCCTGCTTATTATACTCGTGACTTGATTAAGAAGTTGCAACACTTAAAACAAGGTAGTGAAACTGTAACAAAATATTATGATGATTTACAAACTACCTTGTTGCATTCCTCTTTAGAAGAAAGTGAAGATGATTTTATGGATAGATTTTGGGGAGGATTAAACCGTGATATTCAAGAGATACTAATTCATGAAGAGTGTTATCCTATGGACCATTTGTTTCATCTTGCTTGCAAAGCTGAACAGGAAATAAAATGACGTGTTGGCCACGAGGAGAACAAGCGAACGGTGCACATTCCAAGAGTTGATATGATTGTTCCTTCAACTACTAGGCATACTATGACAACCACATCCGTTGTTGTCAGGACTACATCACCTCCACCATGTGACACATCGCCCCCGAGAGTGGCTACATCATCTGAGTTGATCATAAGAGGTAATGACAAAGGTACTGATCTTCCATCTCTACATGAGAATGATGAATGCCTTGTCAATTTGAATGCACCATCTGATGAGCTACCCACTACTTTGATCACACCACCTATTTTAGAGGTCTACGTTGATAATTTGACTTTGCCATGTGATCAAACAACTGAAATACCAACAATTTTGAGTGCACCCATTGAATTAACTATTGATGCAAAAGAACCAATGTTTAATCATTTTGATATGACCTCTAATCTTGGTGATGATTCTGTGTTAAATGACTTATTGCATGTTTGCTTATTTAAGCATGTTGTGGCATGTAAATTTGATGCAAGTAAGGTTTATTCACCAATGTTGGGATGGTTTAATGATGAACATTGTCAATCTTTTGAAATGAATAAGAGCTTCACTTATATGCGCAAACTGAGTTGCAATATTTTCATGCCTTCTACTTCTTGTGCTAATTTTTTGGCTTTAGATTTTATGAACTATGCAAGTTACTCATCTATTCATGTGTCATATATGCAAAAATCAAGGAAAGTAAAAATGGATGACATATACATATACAACATGTACACCTTGTCTCTTTTGTTAGCCACATTTCAGATTAAGCAACGCCGAGGACGGCTTTATTTTCAAGAAGGGGAGGATGATGAGGACATGACTACCTTGGATATGACCAAAAATATTGCATATATGCATATTTGTCAGGTGATTTCTAGTGCAAACTATTCAATAATCTATTTATGTTATCCAGAACAAAAATACTTCACACACTTTTGTGTTTTGTCTAATTGCAGGTGTATGGGACATTTGTACAATCCACATATGAAGATAAGGAAGAAAGAGATGTTTATTTGCTGTCCAAAAAGTTCTCTCACGTCACTTTTGGCCCAAGAGAAGATAGAGTCCAAGTCTCTCACGTTCTGGATTCAGATTCGGACTGCACAGACATACCTGACTCAAAACGCACACAAGTTTTTCATACGGACTCCGAATTGGGTGATTCTTTTTTTGTTGGAAACTAGATTTCGTGCACTTTCCAACTCAATTGGGATCACCTTCAAATTCGTCCGGAGCGTTGAGTTGTGGACGAAACAATCTGATGCTGCAGCAGAATCCGAGTCAAACTACAAGTCCAAAGGTGTTACATCACCTCCACTTGGGCCCATTGGCCTTGTACGACCTAGATTTAGTTTTAGGCTGCCTTGGGACGTCCTCCCACCTCCTTGGCCGCCACCCCTTGCTCCTATATAAGTAGATCCATCTAGTAGCTTTTCCTTGGGATTTGTTTAGTTAAAAGTTAGCCACTGCAACTTCGTGTACTTCGTTTGTGTCCAACGACCAGACCAAGACCGCTTACGGATCCCCACCATTATCAATACCTCATATATATTTGCAATATTCAGATTGCTTTATCATATTCTTGCTCGTTCTTCGATTGCTTGCAGGAATAGACCTTCGTGGTCAGGCTGACCGTGCTTCCGGCATCGTCAGTAACCTCAGGAGATTGGTTTAGCGATTGCTAAGGCGCAACGTCATGCACGTTTGTAGTCGGATCGTTAAAATCGTCTCCACCAAATCGATACTTATCATCTCATCGAAAGATCGGGACACCCTCGCCTCTATCAGGTAATTCACATGTTTGTCGTCTTAATGTTAAACACTAAAGAAATGTGGGTTCTATGTTTTCAGTTCAGCAAGGCGAGAATAGCTATATTGCTTCTCTATTCTTTCTTTTTTTCTCACGCAACAGAAAAACTGAATGTATTTCTTTTGTACTTTATGTTTCTTGATCACCTACTTACTCACCTAGCTTACCTAGATTCAAGAGTATGACTGTTGGTTGTTGTACACTAAAGGTTGAAACAATTTACTGTTTGCCACCAAGGAAGTTGATAGAGGCAAAGGTGTCCCGTCTTTCGATGAGATGATGGATATCGCTTTGGTGGCAGTCGACTTTGACGATCCGACTACGAACGTGCGAGGACGCCGCGCCTTAGCAATCGCTAAACCTACTCCGAGAGGTTATTGACCACGCCGGAGCACGATCAACCTGACCACGAGGGTCTGTTTCCTGCGAGCAAACGAAGAACAAGCAAGAAACTGAGATTGCAATCTGGATATTGCGAATATAAGATGAAAGCTTTATTGATCAAGGTGGGGTTCTGTGACGCCTTTGTCTGGTCGTTGAACACAAACGAAGTACGCGAAGTTGCAGCTATGGCGAACTTTTAATCTAAACAAAACCCCCAAAGTCTAAACGATGCCCTAAGGGCTGTATATATGGAGGAAGAGGGGGGAATTTCGTGGCCCTTGGTGGAGGGGTCCGAAATCAACCCTATCTCTTGTTTCCCCACACATAGGACTCTAAAAATAGCCTATACTTATGTATTTCGAAATTACATGGGCCTGGCCCAATAATAAGGTGACGCAGCACCTAAAATAGCCTCGGGATGAAATTTATGAAGTGGCATCTTGTATATTTCGTCCAAGGCTTCATGCACCCATTATGGTGGCTTCAAAGTCCTGAAATCATCACTTGTAACTCCGTTCTTGTTCCCCTTGCGCATGCCATCATCTCCATGCTTGTTCTTGCTCCAATGTTCATCCTTCTCCAAGCTAGGCCCTTCATTTGTAAGTAAAACAAATGTATCCAATTTAGGCAGCATCATATTCTCATGAACATTAGAATCATTACCAAGAAACGAAAGTACCTGGTAATTTAGTTGGCGTGCACGAGCTCTAGTAATTGGTCCAGTATGTATAGCAGCAGGGGCTGTGGGTGTAACAATTGTATTGATGTCCTCATCATCCTCCCCTTCTTGAAATGAAGTCGTCCTCGACGGAAGTTCATCTTCCTCACCCAAATAAGGCTTCAAATCTGCAATGTTAAAAGTGGGACTAACCCCACAATCTGCAGGCAGCTCAAGTTTATATGCATTATCATTTATTTTCTCTAACACCTTAAAGGGACCATCAGCACGTGGCATTAACTTTGATTTGCGCAAATCAGGAAATCTATCCTTACGCAAATGTAACCAAACAAGATCTCCAGGTGCAAACACAACATGTTTTCTACCCTTATCTCCAGCAAGTTTATATTTAGCATTCATACGCTCAATGTTTTCCTTAGTTAACTCATGCATTTTTAAAATCAATTTAGCACGTTGTTTAGCATCAAAATTAACCTTCTCCGAAGATGGAAGAGGCAACAAATCAATAGGTGCACGAGGTAGGAAACCATACACAACTTCAAAAGGGCACATCTTAGTAGTAGAATGCAATGAACGATTATAAGCAAATTCAATATGAGGCAAGCATTCCTCCCACATTTTCTTATTATTCTTCAAAACAGCCCTAAGCATAGTAGACAACGTTCTATTGACTACTTCAGTTTGTCCATCAGTTTGGGGGTGACAAGTAGTACTAAAAAGCAGTTTAGTCCCCAACTTAGCCCATAAACATCTCCAAAAGTGGCTAAGAAATTTAGTATCACGATCTGAAACAATAGTATTTGGCACACCATGCAAGCGAATAATTTCGAAGAACAAATCAGCAACATTAACAGCATCATCGCTTTTATGACATGGTATAAAGTGTGCCATTTTCGAGAATCTATCTGATAGAGGCGGAGGTGTCCCGTCTTTCGATGAGATGATGGATATCGCTTTGGTGGAAGTCGACTTTGACGATCCGACTACGAACGTGCGAGGACGTCGCGCCTTAGCAATCGCTAAACCAACTCCGAGAGGTTATTGACCACGCCGGAGCACGATCAACCTGACCACGAGGGTCTGTTTCCTGCGAGCAAACGAAGAACAAGCAAGAAACTAAGATTGCAATCTGGATATTGCGAATATAAGATGAAAGCTTTATTGATCAAGGTGGGGTTCTGTGACGCCTTTGTCTGGTCGTTGAACACAAACGAAGTGCGCGAAGTTGCAGCTATGGCGAACTTTTAATCTAAACAAAACCCAAAGTCTAAACGATGCCCTAAGGGCTGTATATATGGAGGAAGAGGGGGGAATTTCGTGGCCCTTGGTGGAGGAGTCCGAAATCAACCCTATCTCTTGTTTCCCCACACATACGGACTCTAAAAATAGCCTATACTTATGTATTTCGAAATTACATGGGCCTGGCCCAATAATAAGGTGACGCAGCACCTAAAATAGCCTCGGGACGAAATTTATGAAGTGGCATCTTGTATATTTCGTCCAAGGCTTCATGCACCCATTATGGTGGCTTCAAAGTCCTGAAATCATCACTTGTAACTCCGTTCTTGTTCCCCTTGCGCATGCCATCATCTCCATGCTTGTTCTTGCTCCAATGTTCATCCTTCTCCAAGCTAGGCCCTTCATTTGTAAGCAAAACAAATGTATCCAATTTAGGCAGCATCATATTCTCTTGAACATTAGAATCATTACCAAGAAGTACCTGGTAATTTAGTTGGTGTGCACGAGCTCTAGTAATTGGTCCAGTATGTATAGCAGCAGGGGCTGTGGGTGTAACAATTGTATTGATGTCCTCATCACTACCTTGTTGCATTCCTCTTTAGAAGAAAGTGAAGATGATTTTATGGATAGATTTTGGGCAGGATTAAACCGTGATATTCAAGAGATACTAATTCATGAAGAGTGTTATCCTATGGACCATTTGTTTCATCTTGCTTGCAAAGCTGAACAGGAAATAAAACGACGTGTTGGCCACGAGGAGAACAAGCGCACGGTGCACATTCCAAGAGTTGATATGATTGTTCCTTCAACTACTAGGCATACTATGACAACCACATCCGTTGTTGTCAGGACTACATCACCTCCACCATGTGACACATCGCCCCCGAGAGTGGCTACATCATCTGAGTTGATCATAAGAGGTAATGACAAAGGTACTGATCTTCCATCTCTACATGAGAATGATGAATGCCTTGTCAATTTGAATGCACCATCTGATGAGCTACCCACTACTTTGATCACACCACCTATTTTAGAGGACTACGTTGATAATTTGACTTTGCCATGTGATCAAACAACTGAAATACCAACAATTTTGAGTGCACCCATTGAATTAACTATTGATGCAAAAGAACCAATGTGATGAGGACATCAATACAATTGTTACACCCACAGCCCCTGCTGCTATACATACTGGACCAATTACTAGAGCTCGTGCACGCCAACTAAATTATCAGGTACTTCCGTTTCTTGGTAATGATTCTAATGTTCATGAGAATATGATGCTGCCTAAATTGGATACATTTGTTTTGCTTACAAATGAAGGGCCTAGCTTGGAGAAGGATGAACATTGGAGCAAGAACAAGCATGGAGATGATGGCATGCGCAAGGGGAACAAGAACGGAGTTACAAGTGATGATTTCAGGACTTTGAAGCCACCATAATGTGTGCATGAAGCCTTGGACGAAATATACAAGATGCCACTTCATAAAGTTCGTCCCGAGGCTATTTTAGGTGCTGCGTCACCTTATTATTGGGCCAGGCCCATGTAATTTCGAAATACATAAGTATAGGCTATTTTTAGAGTCCGTATGTGTGGGGAAACAAGAGATAGGGTTGATTTCGGACCCCTCCACCAAGGGCCACGAAATCCACCCCCTCTTCCTCCATATATACAGCCCTTAGGGCATCGTTTAGACCTTGGGTTTTGTTTAGATTAAAAGTTCGCCATAGCTGCAACTTCGCGTACTTCGTTTGTGTTCAACGACCAGACAAAGGCGTCACAGAACCCCACCTTGATCAATAAAGCTTTCATCTTATATTCGCAATATCCAGATTGCAATCTCAGTTTCTTGCTTGTTCTTCGTTTGCTCGCAGGAAACAGACCCTCGTGGTCAGGTTGATCGTGCTCCGGCGTGGTCAATAACCTCTCGGAGTTGGTTTAGCGATTGCTAAGGCGCGACGTCCTCGCACGTTCGTAGTCGGATCGTCAAAGTCGACTTCCACCAAAGCGAAATCCACCATCTCATCGAAAGACGGGACACCTTTGCCTCTATCAAGTGGTATCAGATTTCCAGGTTGCTCGGTGAGATTTTACAGTGTTTCGTAGTTTAGATCGAGTCTGTTCTTCATACCTACAGTCCACGAAAAAGCCACAAAAAAAAATTAGGGTTAGTTCATCATATCCGAACCAATCTGAGCCTTTGCATAATCTTTTTAGGGTTTTGCTTTGTTGAATTTGCGGTTGCATCGTCGTGTCTAGTTGCTGGTCTTAGAGTCTAGTCTTTTAGAGTTTCGAGTTCTGGTCATAAGTTGTCACGCCGCCGCCGCACCATTATCATCACCGCCTGCTGCTGGGTAAGAACTGGTAAGAATTTGAGATTTGCTTGACGGATTTGTGACACCCACCACCACCACTTGTTCGTAGTCTGTAGGATCATATTCTTGTGTGTTTCTATTGCTGCTAACCATGCCAGGATCACAAGCCGACGAGATTGACTGGGAGAATTTATCGAACAAGGAGCTTCATGATAAGTTTCAGCAAATGATGACTGAACAGGTGCAAGATGTGCTGAACAATTTTGAAGAGGCCATGGAGAAGATCACTGGCCTTGAGAAGACGTTCGAAACAAAGCTCAATAACAAGTTTAATGAATTGCTCGCGCGTCTTCCACCACCACCACCCGCTGCACCTAACGCACCTCTCCAACAACAACAACAACGACTACCTCCACGTCGCGAAGCAGACCTCCGCCGAGCAAGCCGTGTTCCTCTTGCGTTTGGCCAAACTGTTGGTGCTGCTGTTGATACTTCTGTGGCTCCTGCTGCTGATGCGGAGGAGGATGATTATGTGGGAGAGTTGTTGCAGCTCCCTCCGTCTATTATGACGCGCACAGAACGTTCCTTCACAACTCCCTTGGTATGGAACAAATTGTGCCTCTGATTTTGCTCCGCTTGTGTGACCTGCACACTCAAAACACGTTGAGCAACTAAACATTCATACCTGTCAGCGTCTTCAGGAGCCATGTATTGCGTCTCATGATCAGAATCATCTCCACCATGTTCTTCACGTGTAATAAGAGCCAATGTCTCCTCATCATAGTCACTAGCAGACTCATATCCACCATCCGCGGTAGCAATCATCACACACGGAGATTTGCATTCTCTCGCATAATGACCTCCTCCCTTACAACGACGACAAATAATATCACTTGTGTGCCCTGTTGATGCCATGGAAGAAGAAGAACGCTGTGCAGGCCCCGCAGGTGCGCTCTTGGCAGATAATGGTGGTTGTGCCTGTTTTCTTGTATCACGGCTGGAGGTGGCACCGGATGGAGGTGCTGGTGCAGTTGAAGTAGAAGATGCACGTGGTGTCCATGATGAAGGTCGGCCTGCAGAAAAGTTAGTTCGCCCCAATGCTTGTCGATCCTGCACTTCACGTTCAGCTTTACAAGCAAGATCGAATAAACGAGTGATATTAGTATACTCCTTATAGTCTAGAATGGTCTGAATCTCTCTATTTAATCCACCCAGAAAACGTGCAAGCATAGCTTCATTCTCCTCAACAATACCACATCTAATCATGCCAGTTTGTAATTCCTGATAATATTCTTCTACAGAATTTTTCCCTTGTCTTAAACGCTGCAATTTTTGAAGCAATTCACGTTGATAATATGGTGGAACCCAACGCGTACGCATAGCAGTTTTCAAAGCAGCCCAAGTAGTTGGAATAGGATATAATCGACAATGTTCAGACCACCATACACATGCAAAACTAGTGAAAGCACAAACGGCAGCAGCAACTCGTCTCTCCTCAGGATATTGTAAACATGTAAATCGTTGTTCAGTTTCTAACTCCCAAGTAAGATATATATCAGGAACATATCTACCCTCAAATGGTGGAATATTCAATTTCAGTTTAGGAATATGGACATCATCTCGTACCTGAGGTGGTTGTGCAGGCCTACCATTACGAATATATACCTGAGGTCGACCTGCTGGTGGTGGTACAGGTGGCTGCACGTAGTGTTGATTTTGATCAACCTCATCCTCATAATCTCCCACATAATCATGCTCCTCCGCATCAGCAGCAGGAGCCACAGAAGTATCAACAGCAGCACCAACAGTTTGGCCAAACGCAAGAGGAACACGGCTTGCTCGGCGGAGGTCTGCTTCGCGACGTGGAGGTAGTCGTTGTTGTTGTTGTTGGAGAGGTGCGTTAGCTGCAGCGGGTGGTGGTGGTGGAAGACGCGCGAGCAATTCATTAAACTTGTTATCGAGCTTTGTTTCGAACTTCTTCTCAAAGCCAGTGATCTTCTCCATGGCCTCTTCAAAATTGTTCAGCACATCTTGCACCTGTTCAGTCATCATTTGCTGAAACTTATCATGAAGCTCCTTGTTCGATAAATTCTCCCAGTCAATCTCGTCGGCTTGTGATCCTGGCATGGTTAGCAGCAATAGAAACACACAAGAATATGATCCTACAGACTACGAACAAGTGGTGGTGGTGGGTGTCACAAATCCGTCAAGCAAATCTCAAATGCTTACCAGTTCTTACCCAGCAGCAGGCGGTGATCGGCAACCGTTGTAGTCAAAAACTCTCAAAGCTTGGATAGAGCGATTACCAGGAAGAGTCAAATGCACGACGTAGATGTATGTGGAGCTGGGAAGGTGATAGAGGCGAGGGTCCCGATCTTTCGATGAGATGATAACTATCGATTTGGTGGAGACGACTTTGACAATCCGACTACAGACGTGCACGACGTTGCGCCTTAGCAATCGCTAAACCAATCTCCTGAGGTTACTGACGATGCCGGAAGCACGGTCAGCCTGACCACGAAGGTCTATTCCTGCAAGCAATCGAAGAACGAGCAAGAATATGATAAAGCAATCTGAATATTGCAAATATATATGAGGTATTGATAATGGTGGGGATCCGTAAGCGGTCTTGGTCTGGTCGTTGGACACAAACGAAGTACACGAAGTTGCAATGGCTAACTTTTAACTAAACAAATCCCAAGGAAAAGCTACTAGATGGATCTACTTACATAGGAGCAAGGGGTCGCGGCCAAGGAGGTGGGAGGACGTCCCAAGGCAGCCTAAAACTAAATCTAGCTCGTACAAGGCCAATGGGCCCAAGTGGAGGTGATGTAACACCTTTGGACTTGTAGTTTGACTCGGATTCTGCTGCAGCATCAGATTGTTTCGTCCACAACTCAACGCTCCGGACGAATTTGAAGGTGATTCCAATTGGGTTGGAAAGTGCACGAAATCTAGTTTCCAACAAAAAAAGAATCACCCCATTCGGAGTCCGTATGAAAAACTTGTGTGCGTTTTGAGTCAGGTATGTCTGTGCAATCCGAATCTGAATCCAGAACGTGAGAGACTTGGACTCTATCTTCTCTTGGGCCAAAAGTGACGTGAGAGAACTTTTTGGACAGCAAATAAACATCTCTTTCTTCCTTATCTTCATATGTGGATTGTACAAATGTCCCATACACCTGCAATTAGACAAAACACAAAAGTGTGTGAAGTATTTTTGTTCTGGATAACATAAATAGATTATTGAATAGTTTGCACTAGAAATCACCTGACAAATATGCATATATGCAATATTTTTGGTCATATCCAAGGTAGTCATGTCCTCATCATCCTCCCCTTCTTGAAAATAAAGCCGTCCTCGGCGTTGCTTAATCGGAAATGTGGCTAACAAAAGAGACAAGGTGTACATGTTGTATATGTATATGTCATCCATTTTTACTTCCCTTGATTTTTGCATATATGACACATGAATAGATGAGTAACTTGCATAGTTCATAAAATCTAAAGCCAAAAAATTAGCACAAGAAGTAGAAGGCATGAAAATATTGCAACTCAGTTTGCACATATAAGTGAAGCTCTTATTCATTTCAAAAGATTGACAATGTTCATCATTAAACCATCCCAACATTGGTGAATAAACCTTACTTGCATCAAATTTACATGCTACAACATGCTTAAATAAGAAAACATGCAATAAGTCATTCAACACAGAATCATCACTGATGAGGACATCAATACAATTGTTACACCCACAGCCCCTGCTGCTATACATACTGGACCAATTACTAGAGCTCGTGCACGCCAATTAAATTACCAGGTACTTTCGTTTCTTGGTAATGATTCTAATGTTCATGAGAATATGATGCTGCCTAAATTGGATACATTTGTTTTGCTTACAAATGAAGGGCCTAGCTTGGAGAAGGATGAACATTGGAGCAAGAACAAGCATGGAGATGATGGCATGCGCAAGGGAAACAAGAACGGAGTGACAAGTGATGATTTCAGGACTTTGAAGCCACCATAATGGGTGCATGAAGCCTTGGACGAAATATACAAGATGCCACTTCATAAATTTTGTCCCGAGGCTATTTAAGTGCTGCGTCACCTTATTATTGGGCCAGGCCCATGTAATTTCGAAATACATAAGTATAGGCTATTTTTAGAGTCCGTATGTGTGGGGAAACAAGAGATAGGGTTGATTTCGGACCCCTCCACCAAGGGCCACGAAATTCCCCCCTCTTCCTCCATATATACAGCCCTTAGGGCATCGTTTAGACTTTGGGTTTTGTTTAGATTAAAAGTTCGCCATAGCTGCAACTTCGCGTACTTCGTTTGTGTTCAACGACCAGACAAAGGCGTCACAGAACCCCACCTTGATCAATAAAGCTTTCATCTTATATTCGCAATATCCAGATTGCAATCTTAGTTTCTTGCTTGTTCTTCGTTTGCTTGCAGGAAACAGACCCTCGTGGTCAGGTTGATCGTGCTCCGGCGTGGTCAATAACCTCTCGGAGTTGGTTTAGCGATTGCTAAGGCGCGACGTCCTCGCACGTTCGTAGTCGGATCGTCAAAGTCGACTTCCACCAAAGCGAAATCCACCATCTCATCGAAAGACGGGACACCTTTGCCTCTATCATTTGTCATTACCTCTTATGATCAACTCAGATGATGTAGCCACTCTCGGGGGCGATGTGTCACATGGTGGAGGTGATGTAGTCCTGACAACAACGGATGTGGTTGTCATAGTATGCCTAGTAGTTGAAGGAACAATCATATCAACTCTTGGAATGTGCACCGTGCGCTTGTTCTCCTCGTGGCCAACACGTCGTTTTATTTCCTGTTCAGCTTTGCAAGCAAGATGAAACAAATGGTCCATAGGATAACACTCTTCATGAATTAGTATCTCTTGAATATCACGGTTTAATCCTCCCCAAAATCTATCCATAAAATCATCTTCACTTTCTTCTAAAGAGGAATGCAACAAGGTAGTTTGTAAATCATCATAATATTTTGTTACAGTTTCACTACCTTGTTTTAAGTGTTGCAACTTCTTAATCATGTCACGAGTATAATAAGCAGGGACGAAAGTATGTCGCATGGCAAGTTTTAAATCATACCAAGTAGTAGGTATATAATCAGGGTGTAACCGACAATATTCACTCCACCAAACCAAAGCATAACCAGTGAAAGAACCAACCGCAACCTTAACCTTTTTATGTTCATCGAAATTATGGGAAGCAAATATATTTTTTATGTTGAACTCCCATTCAATGTATAAAGCAGGTTTAAAACGGCCATTAAATGGTGGTATAGATACATTAACCTGATCATGTGCATTTGGATGTTTGTGCACCTCTCGTGACGGTTGTGGTATTTGCAAAGGTGGTGGCACGTCTCCCGCGATCGACAAAGCCCATGAATTGACTCTGGATCCTGTCATGATTAGTAGAACAAGAAACAAAATCCAAAAATAATGTTCCTATAACTACTAGGATGTGGTGGTAAAACGCTCACAGTAAAGCAAATATCAATGTCTTACAAGTTCTTACCATGCAGCAGGCGGTGATCGGCAACCAGCGGTGTCAACTAACTCCGAATATTGAGTAAAGCGATTGCCAGGGGAGCGTACGTATACACGGTGTAGAAATATGTGGAGCTGGGTTGGCTATATATGGTAGCAAAAGATTAGCAATAATCAATTCAAAGATGCAAT
>NW_021306173.1:0-1342 GCF_002162155.2 Triticum dicoccoides
TCGCCCGTGCCCTGTAGCGCGTTTCCGCATCGCGCCGCCGTCTCGGGCCCCGCCGGCGTCATGTCGCCGGTGGGTTTGACCTGTTTGACCTGGGGTTTGACCCCCCCAGGGTCACTGACGCGTGGGCCCCGTCGGCCAGGTGGTCAGATTAGTGCTAATCACCGCTTAATTAACCCCCCTGACACTGACAGTGGGCCCCAGCGCCACTAACCCCTAATTAGGAATAAATTAACCCTGTTAAACCCCCCCTGTCACTGACGTGTGGACCCCACACGTCAGGTTTGACCCCAGCCAGCCGCAGTTGACCACTGACGTCATGCTGACGTCATGCTGGCGCAATATATATATTTCTGGATTTAATTTAAATCAGGAAATTCCAGAATATTATTTAAACTTCAAAAATTCATAACTTTTATTCTGTAACTCCAAATTAGACAAATTATATATGAAAAATGATCAGAAAATCCAATCTATCCATCTGTACTATTTTCATGCATGATCAAACAAGTTAAATTGATGTTTTAAGCAGAACAAGGAAAAGCACTTTAAAGGGCCATATTTGAGTTTGAAATTTGAATCTTTGATTCAAATTTGTTCAAACCCTTCTGGTTTTAGTTGCATTAGCCCAACACACTCATATTGCCATGTTTCATGCATGCATCATATTGTTGCACATTGTTTGGTGATGGTTGTGTATCGGTGTCCTTTGCGACAGGTTCTGCCTCCGAGGAGTACCGTGATTACCCTAACGAAGAACCGTATCAGTGCATCGAACCATCAAGCAAGCAACCAACCATTTGATTATATCGATACAATCCCATGTTCTCGCTCCTGCTCTCTTTTACTGCATTAAGACAACGCGTTTCAAACTGCTGTGTGCTATGGTAGTTGAACCCATTTCCTCTGCATTACCTGTCATTGCCACAGTAACTAGATGAAACCCACTAGCATGTGTAGGAGTTGATTGAGCCATATGTATGTGTTGTTCCTACCTTGCTATGCCTGCTATGCTTAGAGTCGTGTCAGGTCTGGTTCATCTGGGTGATGGGCTAGAGTGAAATGATTGTGTCGGTAATGAGAGTGGTGTGGTGAACACGATTTGGTAAAGGTATCGATGAGAGGCCATGTAGGAGTACATGGTGGGTTGTTTCATTGAAGCCGACCTTAAGCACTGAGATCTGTATGTGTGATTTAAGAATCAGCTACTACCATGCATTGGGCCCGAAACCAATGGACCCTCTCGGCTTCTTATTCACCCTAGTTCTCCGTCCAGGAGTTGCAAGTAGTTTCTGGTGTTTGTAGTCTACTGGAGGCCGTGGACAGCGCTGACCGTAGGGGTGGG
>NW_021306174.1:0-1673 GCF_002162155.2 Triticum dicoccoides
GAGAATTCTTGATATAGTAATATCTCTCGCCATTTGCGTTCATTTCTTGGTCTCCGTGTTGTTTCTAACCGGAATACCGACAAATGGTCTGTGATGTGTAAATTCTAAACTTCTAGCAACCCTATTGCTTTGAAGTTTTTGGTCTACAGTTTCTTTAGAAATTCTATTGCTTATTGAATCATCATTCGAACATTGATCGTGCTACCTAGTCCAGATTCCTGGGTGCACCCTTCTATCATTGTTCAGTTGAGTATGTTCCCCTCGAGCATACATCATTATATCATTGATCCGACAAATGATATTTCCTTGTTCACATAATTGTGGAAATCCATCTTTTGGAAATCTCGATGAATTGCTGTTGAGTTCACCAGACACCTCCTTGTCCTCTCCTTGGATTAATGATGAACTCTTGTTAACGAAAATCACTTCATAGTTTATTTCCCGAGAATCTTACAACGTCATCTCGTCAATTTGTTTTGCACTTTTCCTTCTCAAACATTCTGAGTCTGAGTTATCCTAACACCAATCATATCTGAATCTCGGTCAGATATGATGATTGGAACATATTTCCAAGAGTTATAACAATGGTCTTTATGTGACCCGGTAAGGTGTTGTCATACCTAGCACACCTGGCCGAAGGCCGTATTGTTATAGTTTCCTTTTCAGCAAGGCTATCCTTTCTTCCATGAGGAAAATGTAAGACTTATACTATAGGTTGTTCCTGATGGATCCTTTTTGTTTCCAAAGTCTGATCTTCACCTGTTGACCATGTCAATGCTATCTCGAAGCATGTCTATGCTACTCCGATTTTCAATAAGAACATTTGAAGCACCATGCTAAATTTTATTTATCACTTATCCTAACACTGTTGTATGGGTAATATCATGAGATTCCTTCCCCCTTACCTAAATGGTTTTCTACTTTATATCCTGTCATGGATATCATGCTCTGCATCCTTGGGAAGGATATACCCCTGGAATATGTGTTTCAACACATTTTCCTTTCCATTGTTCTGTTTAACCTGGTAATCACCTTTCCTTTCCTTTGGTTTGCTTAACCCTTCTTGTGATCTATATTATATAAGCAGTAGTAATCTTCTGCTTATGTAAAACACGTTAGTGTACAACCGTGCCAGTAAGACCATGTTCCTACTGTGGATGACATTTCGGTAGCCACCGACGGACGGGAACTTTGCCTATTGGCCCGCCTCGTTCAACGAGCAGGAAAATGGTTCTCTTCGTCCCTCGCCCTTGGTATCGATGTTGTTGCCGACATAACTGACAGGCTACCCTCTGACACGCCTTACTATCATGACCGTGCAAGATGTCGGCCCCCTTCCTACTTTCAACCACATGGTGGGCCCATAACCCACAGTACCACAGGATCGAAAACTGACTCTCCTGTACACCCCCTGTTCCCAAAGTTATTCCTCCCGCGTGGACTCGTATGTAATTCATGAGCCACCTTCCGATGAGATCATCAATTCTGGCATCGGAAACAATAATTATTCCGTTGCTTGAAACCCCTTTCACCTTCTGACTAGGCATTGAACGATCGCCTGGCTGCCTGAAACTTCTTGTAGGACCTTCCAACTTTACTCTCGATGTGTTCTATTTGTTCAACTCGAGAGGTACTCATATGCTCATTCATGGGTTAATCCCAGGTTATTACCC
>NW_021306175.1:0-984 GCF_002162155.2 Triticum dicoccoides
CGTCTCCACCAAATCGATAGTTATCATCTCATCGAAAGATCGGGACACCCCGCCTCTATCAAGTGGTATCAGAGCCACTTGATAGGGGCGGGGTGTCCCGATCTTTCGATGAGATGATAACTATAGATTTGGTGGAGACGACTTTGACGATCCGACTACAAACGTGCACGACGTTGCGCCTTAGCAATCGCTAAACCAACTCTGAGAGGTTATTGACCACGCCGGAGCACAATCAACCTGACCACGAAGGTCTATTCCTGCAAGCAATCGAAGAACAAGCAAGAATATGATAAAAGCAATCTGAATATTGCGAGTATATATGAAGTATTGATAAAGGTGGGGATCCGTAAGCGGTCTTGGTCTGGTCGTTGGACACAAACGAAGTACACGAAGTTGCAATGGCTAACTTTTAACTAAACAAATCCCAAGGAAAAGCTACTAGATGGATCTACTTATATAGGAGCAAGGGGTGGCGGCCAAGGAGGTGGGAGGACGTCCCAAGGCAGCCTAAAACTAAATCTAGGTCGTACAAGGCCAATGGGCCCAAGTGGTATCAGTTTTCAGGTTGCTCGGTGAGAATTTCCAGTTTTCCTAGATTAGATTTATTTTCTTACCTATTGTCCAAGAAAAAGCCACAAAAAAAGAGTTAGATCTATTCATCCTTGGTCCAAGCCAGTCTGAGCCTTTGCAATTTTCTTTTCATTGCTTGCATAGTTGAATTATCGGTTGCATCGTCGTGTCGAGTTGCTGGTCTTAGTGTCTAGTTCGTTTAGAGTTTCGAGTTCTGTTCACATTAGTCACGCCACCGCTGCATCATTATCTCTTCCGCTGTCCACCACCCATCCATCAATTTCCACCACGTGCTACCCACCATTCATTGTCATAATAATAGTTGAGATCGTACACATCTTCACTTGATCCAATCTGCATCTTATCTAGTTTGTTTTGGAAAGAGGGAGAAAAAAAAAGAGAGAGAAAAAAAAC
>NW_021306176.1:0-1491 GCF_002162155.2 Triticum dicoccoides
TAAGAAATTAATAGACCTAGTTTATTTTTAGTAAATGCTTAGTTGAATTAATAGAACTAGTTTATTTAGTTGAATTAATAGAACTAGTAAGTGTTTAATGTTTCACCTATATATGAACATATGTTTTAGATATTAGATATAAATTATATGTTAGATATATATTTAATTTAGTTATATGAGATTTCATTATCTAATTAACATTTTATTATATAGAACTAGCTACCTTATTTTTAGTAAGAAAATTAATAGAACTAGTTTACTTGAATTAATTAGTTGAACTAGTTAGTTGAATTAGTTCAATTAATTAGGTATATTCTTCGTAAGTGCTTAGTTGAACTAGTTGAATTAACAGAATTAGTTGAATTAATAAAACTAATAAGTGTTTAATGTTTCACCTATGAACATAGGAATGTCGTCTGACGACGAACACGATTTTATTATGTGCGAATACTGCGAAGACCAGCGCGGCCTGTTGTGACGCCCCCGATTCAATCGTACACTAATCATACACGCAAAGGTGTACGATCAAGATCAGGGACTCACGGGAAGATATCACAACACAACTCTACAAATAAAATAAGTCATACAAGCATCATAATACAAGCCAGGGGCCTCGAGGGCTCGAATACAAGTGCTCGATCATAGACGAGTCAGCGGAAGCAACAATATCTGAGTACAGACATAAGTTAAACAAGTTGCCATAAGATGGCTAGCACAAACTGGGATACAGATCGAATGAGGCGCAGGCCTCCTGCCTGGGATCCTCCTAACTACTCCTGGTCGTCGTAGCGGGCTGCATGTAGTAGTAGGCACCTCCGGGGTAGTAGTCATTGTCGACGGCGGCGTCTGGCTCCAGGGCTCCAGCATCTGGTTGCGACAACCAGGTAGAAGGGAAAAGGGGAAAAGAGGGAGAAAAGCAACCGTGAGTACTCATCCAAAGTACTCGCAAGCAAGGAGCTAAACTACATATGCATGGGTATATGTGTAAAGGGCCATATCGGTGGACTGAACTGCAGAATGCCAGAATAAGAGGGGGATAGCTAATCATGTCGAAGACTACGCTTCTGGCAGCCTCCGTCTTGCAGCATGTAGAAGAGAGTAGATTGAAGTCCTCCAAGTAGCATCTCCAAGTAGCATCTCCAGTAGCATCTCCAAGTAGCAACTCCAGGTAGCATCGCATAGCATAACCTACCCGGCGATCCTCTCCTCGTCGCCATGTAGAAAAGCGATCACCGGGTTGTCTGTGGAACTTGGAAGGGTGTGTTTTATTAAGTATCCGGTTCTAGTTGTCATAAGGTCAAGGTACAACTCCAAGTCGTCCTGTTACCGAAGATCACGGCTATTCGAATAGATTAACTTCCCTGCAGGGGTGCACCAACTTACCCAGCACGCTTGATCCCATTTGGCCGGACACACTTTCCTGGGTCATGCCCGGCCGCGGAAGATCAACACGTCGCAGCCCCACCTAGGCACAACAGAGAGGCCAGCACG
>NW_021306177.1:0-1787 GCF_002162155.2 Triticum dicoccoides
GGGTCATATTTCAGGGCCCAATGCATGGTAGTAGCTGTATCTTAAATCACGCATACAGATCTCAGTGCTTAAGGTCGGCTTCAATGAAACAACCCACCATGTACTCCTACATGGCCTCTCATCGATACCTTTACCAAATCGTGTTCACCACACCACTCTCATTACCGAGATAAACATTTCACTCTAGCCCATCACCCAGATGAACCAGACCTGACTCGACTCTAAGCATAGCAGGCATAGCAAGGTAGGAACAACACATACATATGGCTCAAACAACTCCTACACATGCTAGTGGGTTTCATCTAGTTACTGTGGCAATGACAGGTCATGCAGAGGAAATGGGTTCAACTACCGTAGCACACAGCAGTTTGAAACGCGTTGTCTTAATGCAGTAAAAGAGAGCAGGGGCGAGAACATGGGATTGTATCGATATGATCAAATGGTTGGTTGCTTGCCTGATGGTTCGATGCACTGATACGGTTCTTCGTTAGGGTAATCAGGGTACTCTTCGGGGACAGAACCTGCCGCAGAGAGCACCGATTCACAAACATTACCAAACAGTATGCGACAATATGATGCATGCATGAGACATGTCAAAATGAGTGTATTGGGCTAATGCAACTAAAACCAGAAGGGTTTGAACAAATTTGAATCAAGGATTCAAATTTCAAATTCAAATATGGCCTTTTAAAGTGCTTTCCCTTGTTCTGCTTAAAACATCAATTTAACTTGTTTGATCAAGCATGAAAATAGTACAGGTGGATAGATTGGATTTTTCTGATCATTTTTCATATATAATTTGTCCAATTTGGAGTTACAGAATAAAAGTTATGAATTTTTGAAGTTTAAATAATATTCTGGAATTTCCTGATTTAAATTAAATCCAGAAAATCAATTACTGCGTCAGCCTGACGTCAGTGTGACGTCAGCAGGTCAACGGAACTGGTCCAGGTCAAACCTGACAGTGGGTCCCGCATGTCAGGGTGATTATTTTAATTAAAACTTAATTAAAACTAATCCTGTTTAATTAACAGGGCTGGGCCCCACCTGTCATTGACTCAGGGGAGTCAACCAGGGCCCAGCCGTGGTCAAACCCAGGTCGGCTGCACCGGCGTTTAGCCGCCGGCGAGCCCGACGCGGCGGCGGGAGTGGTTTTGGCTATTCCGGCCACCAAATGGGCCACGGAGATCACCGGAGTGGAGCTGAGGACAAACCGCAGCTCTTGGCGGAGTCCGTTGGGGTCGGGGTGGCCGGAGTTGGCGCCGGCGACGACCTTGGCGGCCACCGGGGTTCGGCTGAAGACGAACTTGACGCTAGAGGGTTCGGTGAATCTCGTGGAGTAGCTAGCTAGGTGCTGCGGGACTTGGTGAGTAAGATGGACACCATCTTGTGGCCGGGGGATGACCGGGAGCACGTCGGCGACGAGCTCCACGGCGGTGGGTGCGGTTGAGCTCCGGGAGGTTGCTACACGGCTCGTGAGCAAGAACGGAAGGGAGGGGAAGATGGCTAAGCTCACAGTGAGTGCGACGGAGTCCTTGGTGCGGCCGGAGATGGACCGGAGCGACGATGGCGTTGAAGGGGATCTCCGGCGACGGTGAGCTCGGGCGAGGTCGGTGCGGTGGACTCGGGCGTTGCGAGCACTCGGGGCTCGGCTGCTCGATGAAGTGGACAGCGGCGGAGCTCCTGGACACGGTGAGACGGCGTGGGGTGGTCGGAGGGCGTGGCTACGGCGAGGGGGTGGCGGCGATGGCGTCGGCCATGGCTGGGGCGTGCGAGGGGGAGGAGCT
>NW_021306179.1:0-449 GCF_002162155.2 Triticum dicoccoides
ACTTATTTGAACTCCGGACTTCTTGTGTGCTCAGTATGCAACATTCAAAGCGACGTCATCAATTTCCAACATGTTCTGACATCATTTGTTGTTTTTCAGTCATTTACCTAATTGTTTAGAGAGCTAAATGACCGTGAAATTGAAAATCACCACAAAATGAACAGTGAAAATGTTGAAACTTGGCATGGTATTATCATTTCACCCGCATAGCATGTGCGGAAGAGTAGAGAGGGTCACGGCAAAAACTGGACGCACTTTATGTACAAACTGGACAATCTCTTTTAGAGTATCAGGGTTTCGGACGAGAACTCATCTGTTACATGGGCACTTCAATGTTTTTTAAACTTATTTGAACTCCGGACTTCTTTTGCATTCAGTATGCAGCATTGAAAGCGAAGTTATCAATTTCCAACATGTTCTGACTACATTTGCTATTTTTCAGTCATTTA
>NW_021306180.1:0-1387 GCF_002162155.2 Triticum dicoccoides
AAAACGCCTTCTGCCAAATACGTTTTCTCTTCGGGCTGGCGTAATCGCTACCGAAGCGTTTTCTGCTTTTATAAACTAGCCCCTGGAAATCTTCTGTTTCATTACAGATAAGTCCCTGGACAAAAACCCTTATAACTTTTAATCAGAAAAGTATTTTTGATTGATTCTTTTTCTGTTCTCTTTAAAATTTTGTCTAGTTTTTTATCAGATTTATTTGAAAAATATTTGGTTTACCTTCTGTGCTCTCCTTGGTATTTACGTTAGCGCATGTATTTTCTTTAAACCGTAGATACCGAAGGAGGTGACGGAGCCGCGAACTTCACCGAGCTAGGCTCCGACTACTCTGAACCAGGCAAGCATGTTTGAACTTTTGATATGATGAGTGTCTCGGCATGTTTTGCATTTAGTTAGTTTCATGGCATGTTGGTAAGCATACCGATGACTGTTATTTTATGTGATAACAAGGTGAGTGAGTTCAATGATCCATACGTGGATGAATGTGAATATGAATGGCCATGTGTTGGTATGAGGATGGGTACGATGGCAGTGTTGTAGCATGCCAGTCTTACGCCAGACTATGTGACTTCAGTGTCAAACCATTTCGGTCCAGTACCTATCATTTCCTTCCTTGTACTACCACATGTTTTCCGCAAGGAATATGGTTTAGTAAGTTGCAAACCACTTTCGTGGTACACACCAAAGAGGAGAGGCCGTGATGATGGTTCCATGGCCCTGGATTAAAGCCAGTCATCCGGTCAGGGGGCATGGGTGTTTCCGGTTGGGACCGAGAGGGGGGCACCCCTTAGAGCGCGCGTATATAAATTTGATCCCATGCTATTCGAGATTGTGATCTCCCCGTCTCAAAAGTTTTTCTTGGATGATGACTAGGGTGATTCCTAGCATCGAGAGGTAGGATGGGTGTGTACCGGTTAGTTGTGTTTTCTCCCGAAATACCATAAACGGAACTAGTCCTTCGGGACTACAAAAATCCGTTGACTGTGGGAAAAATTTTGTACAAACTCTGCAGAGTCATATATTCCTCCAAATCTTCTCTTCCATGTCAAGTTCGTTCCATCTGATCCTAATCAATTGTCAGCTTTGATGACAGAGACTCCGGTGAATCGCATGAGTGCTAAGTACGATTGAATGATTATCCCTGTGGATGGACTAACCCGTTTATTCTCATGGTGTGAATGTTTATTATGAGTATTGTTTACTGGTGAATTTAAAGCCCTTTGTGTGATGTCGCTCAGACGTCCGACTGTGGCATTTCTTTTAAAGCCCTTTCTGCGATGTCGCTCAGACGTCCGACTGTGGCATTTCTTTTAAAGCCCTTTCTGCGATGTCGCTCAGACGTCCGACTGTGGCATTTCTTTTAAAGCCCTTT
>NW_021306181.1:0-2099 GCF_002162155.2 Triticum dicoccoides
TTTTGCTTACAAATGAAGGGCCTAGCTTGGAGAAGGATGAACATTGGAGCAAGAACAAGCATGGAGATGATGGCATGCGCAAGGGGAACAAGAATGGAGTTACAAGTGATGATTTCAGGACTTTGAAGCCACCATAATGGGTGCATGAAGCCTTGGACGAAATATACAAGATGCCACTTCATAAATTTCGTCCCGAGGCTATTTTAGGTGCTGCGTCACCTTATTATTGGGCCAGGCCCATGTAATTTCGAAATACATAAGTATAGGCTATTTTTAGAGTCCGTATGTGTGGGGAAACAAGAGATAGGGTTGATTTCGGACTCCTCCACCAAGGGCCACGAAATTCCCCCCTCTTCCTCCATATATACAGCCCTTAGGGCATCATTTAGACTTTGGGTTTTGTTTAGATTAAAAGTTCGCCATAGCTGCAACTTCACGTACTTCGTTTGTGTTCAACGACCAGACAAAGGCGTCACAGAACCCCACCTTGATCAATAAAGCTTTCATCTTATATTCGCAATATCCAGATTGCAATCTTAGTTTCTTGCTTGTTCTTCGTTTGCTCGCAGGAAACAGACCCTCGTGGTCAGGTTGATCGTGCTCCGGCGTGGTCAATAACCTCTCGGAGTTGGTTTAGCGATTGCTAAGGCGCGAAGTCCTCGCACGTTCGTAGTCGGATCGTCAAAGTCGACTTCCACCAAAGCGAAATCCACCATCTCATCGAAAGACGGGACACCTTTGCCTCTATCAAGTGGTATCAGATTTCCAGGTTGCTCGGTGAGATTTTACAGTTTTTCGTAGTTTAGATCGAGTCTGTTCTTCATACCTATAGTCCACGAAAAAGCCACAAAAAAAATTTAGGGTTAGTTCATCATATCCGAACCAATCTGAGCCTTGCATAATCTTTTTAGGGTTTTGCTTTGTTGAATTTGCGGTTGCATCGTCGTGTCTAGTTGCTGGTCTTAGAGTCTAGTCTTGCAGAGTTTCGAGTTCTGGTCATAAGTTGTCACGCCGCCGCCGCATCATCATCATCGCCCCTGCCATCTACCACCACCGCACCGAATTCGTATCCATATACCACCACCAATCCGTGTCCATATACCACCACCGATCCATATCCATATACTACCACCACTACCACCACCGCTGCCATATACCACCACCATACATCCTCCACTAATCCGAGTTCTTTGCTTATTAGGTTTGTTTTCGGGATCCATCTAGATTCCGATTTGTGTTTCCTTGCCGGAGTAGGTTTCGGAAAAAAAAAAAGAGTCGGGTAGCCACGCTCCATTTAGGCCCAAAATTTTTCGAAAACGCATTTTTCGAAAAAATTTCTGGCTATCCTATTTTTAGGTGTTTCTGAGTGTTTTGAGACAGGTGCCATTATAGGAAGTTTTTTTTGACCCGTTTCCAGTTTTTGGGTCCGGGCAGTCGAAAAAAAAAATTGGTCGAAAAAATTTCGTGCCCATCCTGTCAGTTTGAGCTAGGAAGAGTTTTGAGACACTCGCCATTATAGTGATTTTTCGCAAAAAAAAAAGCAGCGCAAAAAAAAAGAGCGTAAAAAAAAAAGAGCGAAAAAAAAAATTCAGAGTGTGCTTTTCCCTTGTTTACGTGCCGCGCCGTTATTTTGTTAGTGTTCTAGGCTCGCGTCTCTAGTACAGTCTAGCCTAGGACCAGCACAGTACCGTCGTTGAGCGTTTATTCAACTTTGCATCTCTGAATTGATTATTGCTGACCCTTTTTGCTACCATATTATAAGCCTTCCCAGCTCCACATACATCTACGTCGTGCGTTTGACTCTCCCTGGTAATCGCTCTATCCAAGCTTTGAGAGTTTTTGACTACAACGGTTGCCGATCACCGCCTGCTGCTGGGTAAGAACTGGTAAGAATTTGAGATTTGCTTGACGGATTTGTGACACCCACCACCACCACTTGTTCGTAGTCTGTAGGATCATATTCTTGTGTGTTTCTATTGCTGCTAACCATGCCAGGATCACAAGCCGACGAGATTGACTGGGAGAATTTATCGAACAAGGAGCTTCATGATAAGTTTCAGCAAATGATGACTGAACAGGTGCAAGATGTGCTGAACAAT